>NC_029787.2:77285310-77286670 GCF_000816755.2 Arachis ipaensis
TGATGAGCGGATAATTTATACGCTTTTTGGCATTGTTTTTAGCATGTTTTTAGTAGGATCTAGTTACTTTTAGGGATGTTTTCGTTAGTTTTTATGTTAAATTCACATTTTTGGACTTTACTATGAGTTTGTGTGTTTTTCTGTGATTTCAGGTATTTTCTGGCTGAAATTGAGGGACTTGAGCAGAAATCAGATTCAGAGGTTGAAAAAGGACTGCTGATGCTGTTGGATTCTGACCTCCCTGCACTCAAAGTGGATTTTTTGGAGCTACAGAACTCGAAATGGTGCGCTTCCAATTTCGTTGGAAAGTAGACATCCAGGGCTTTCCAGCAATATATAATAGTCTATACTTTGGCTAAGAATTGATGACGTAAACTGGCGTTCAACGCCAGCCTTCTGCCCAAATCTGGCGTCCAGCGCCAGAAAAGGATCCAAAACCAGAGTTGAACGCCCAAACTGGCACAGAAACTGGCGTTCAACTCCACAAATGGCCTCTGCAGGTGCAACACTTAAGCTCAGCCCAAACACACACCGAGTGGGCCTCGGAAGTGGATTTATACATCAAATACTTACTCATGTAAACCCTAGTAGCTAGTTTATTATAAATAGGACCTCTTACTATTGTATTAGGCATCTTTGGATTACCTTATGATCCTTTGATCACGTTTTAGGGGGCTGGCCATCTCGGCCATGCCTGGACCTTTCACTTATGTATTTTCAACGGTAGAGTTTCTACACTCCATAGATTAAGATGTGGAGCTCTGCTGTTCCTCAAAGATTAATGCAAGTACTACTGTTTTCTATTCAATTCATCTTATTTCGCTTCTAAGATATCCATTCGCACCCAAGAACGTGATGAAGGTGATGATTATGTGTGACGTTCATCACCATCTCCCCTATGAACGCGTGCCTGACAAACACTTCTGTTCTACATGAATTAAGCTAGAATGAATATCTCTTAGATCTCCTAACAGGAATCTTCGTGGCGTAAGCTAGAATGATGGCGGCATTCAAGAGAATCCAGAAGGTCTAAACCTTGTCTGTGGTATTTTGAGTAGGATTCAATGATTGAATGACTGTGACGAGCTTCAAACTCGCGAGTGCTGGGCGTTAGTGACAGACGCAAAAGGATAGTAAATCCTATTCCAGCATGATCGAGAACCGACAGATGAATAGCCGTGCCGTGACAGGGTGCGTGAGCATATTATTCACTGAGAGGAGGGGATGTAGCCACTGACAACGGTGATGCCCTTGCATACAGCCAGCCATGGAAAGGAGTAAGACCGATTGGATGAAGATAGCAGGAAAGCAGAGGTTCAGAGGAACAAAAAGCATCTCTATTCGCTTATCTGAAATTCTC
>NC_029787.2:77287140-77295577 GCF_000816755.2 Arachis ipaensis
GGTGACACCAAACTTAGTTTGGAGCACTGTGATGAAAAGTTTTGTTCAAAGCTCCAAGACTAGCATGCTCTCAGTTGCATTCATGCTTTCTTGGCGCGCTTTGAACACCAAACTTGTTCTTCACTATATACTGCAATATAAGGATTTCACCAAGTGTTTGTCAAGTTTGGGTTGCAATTCATGAATATTGACTTATTCACTAGTAAAAGCTCATAAAACATGGGTTGCCTCCCATGAAGCGCTTCTTTAGCGTCACTAGCTTGACGTTTCTCCTTCATCAGGGAGGTTGATAATGCTTCAAGTCCTCCTCTCTTGCCTTAGACTTATATCCATTGGTTGTATCAATGATCTCTACATGTTCCAAGGAGAGAACTCTGTTGATAGTGAAGACCTTAGGTAACTGAGATGGTACAGTGGGGAAATTAGGGGGGATATCTGGGAAGTAAGCTGCGATCACTTTATCCCCTGGAGAGAAGTCTTCCGTAGGGATCTTCTTGTTCCTCCACCCCCTTGGTACCTTCTTCTTTGTCCCTTTTGATGTTGCCTTGCTTTTGGTGACTTCTTCTTCTAAGGGAATTTTGTTGTTATCTTCACATGTCTCTGGTGGTTTAGGTTCCTCCAGCTTTTCCTTGAGCTGTGACAACTGCTTATTTCCTTGTTCATCAACCAAGGGCTTTCCCAGGTGGGCCGGTTGTGCTTCATTGCTTGCTTCCTCTGTCAGCATCTCATTATGATTTTTGCTTGGTTCTTTATTTTCTTGGTCTGCTTCTTGTGAGAGTTTGAAGACATTAAAGCTGAGTCGTTCATCATGGATCCTCAATATTAGCTCCCCTCGCTCTACATCTATGAGTGCTCTGGCTGTAGCTAGGAATGGTCTTCCCAATATGATTCGGTGAGTGTGACTTTCTTCCATGTCCAAGATGACAAAGTCTGTGGAAAGAAAGTATTTCCCAACCTTTAACAACATATTTTCCACCACCCCTATTGCTTGTTTTTGAGTTTTGTCAGCCAGCCGGATGACTACATCTGTGGGCAATATCTCATTGATCTGCAGCCTTTTCACCAGGGATAAGGGCATTAAGTTGATGCTTGCTCCCAAATCGCAGAGTGTTTTATCAAACATTGTTTCCCCTATGGCACAGGGGACATGAAAACTCCCTGGATCTTTTCTTTTCGTAGGCAACTGTGGTTGAATGAGGGCACTGCACTCCTTGTTCATCACTATAGTTTGGCCTCCCTTGAGTGAGCTTTTCCTGGGAAGCAGCTCCTTCATATACTTGATGTATGCGGGCATTTGTTGAATAGTCTTGATGAATGGTATGTTGACATGCAGAGATGCAAACAAATCTAGAAACCTTGAGTATATTCTCTTTTCCACAGCACCATTGAGCAGTTGGGGAAAGGGTGCATATAGTCTCAGCAGCTCCTGTTGTGAGATTTCTTATTCTTGATGATCTTTTTCCTTCTTCTCTACTGAGGTATCTTCAGGTTGTTCTGATAGCGTGCTTGGCTTGTCCTCAGTCTCCTTATCACTTATAGTGACCATCTTGCAATCATCCCATCTTACTTTCTTTGTTTCACCTCTCGGATTCTTCTCTCTGTCACTTGGGAATCCATCTGTGGGTCTGGGAATTTCCTCAGAGAGATACCCTACTTGAGATTCCAACCTCTTGATTGTGTCTCCCTGGTTCTTGAAACTGGCTCGCACTTCCTCCTTGAACACCTTGTTGTCTTGAATCTCCTTGCCTATGCCTTCAAGTAGATTCTCAATCCTTGAGAGTCTGTCATCAAATGATTGTAGATCGTGATTAGAGGTGGAAGGATGAGGTAAGTTATTTTGGTTTTGATGTGGATATGGAGAGGTGTTGTTATTGGGGTGTTGATATGGTCTAGATGTGAAATGTTGGTGGCTTGCATTGTTGGGATTTGGGCGTCTTTGATCAAGGCTTTGGTCTTGTTGATTTCTCCTCCAAAAGTTTGGGTGATTCCTCCATCCAGGGTTGTAGGTCTTGGAGTATGGATCATGGTTTTGCCTAGGTGAATTCCCAATGTAGTTGGCTTGCTCCTGACTACCCTCTGCTTCTTCATTCACTCCCTATTGGGTTGTCGATGAAGTGGCGATTGCTGCTACTTGGTTCCTCTCTATCTTCTTGGTGAGGTCAGCCAGCTGCTGGGTAATGAGCTTGTTTTGGGCCAACAGAGCATCAACATTGTTTAGCTCCATTACTCCTCTTGTGTTCCCTCTTTCGGAAGCATAGAAGTAGTCATTCTTTGCTACAGTTTCAATGACATCTATGGCCTCCTCAATGGTCTTCTTCTTGTTCAAAGATCCTCCGGATGAATGGTCTACGGCCTTCTTTGACTCATAAGAGAGCCCTTCATAGAAAATGTGCAGCTGCACCCATTCATTGAACATATCTGGTGGGTACCTCCTTGTTAGGTCTTTAAACCTCTCCCATGCTTCATATAGAGTCTCACTATCTTGTTGCCTGAAAGTTTGGACCTCAGCTCTCAGCCTATTGATTCGTTGAGGGGGGTAAAATCTTGCTAAGAATTTGTTCACCACATCTTCCCAAGTTGTCAAGCTCTCCTTTGGAAAAGACTCCAGCCACATGGCTGCTTTATCCTTGAGTGAGAATGGAAATAAGAGCAGTCTATAGGCATCAAGATGAACACCATTAAACTTCACTGTGTCACATATTCTCAGGAAGGTGGTTAGATGTTGATTGGGGTCTTCTTGGACACTTCCTCCGAACGAACAGTTGTTCTGCACAAGGGTGATGAGCTGTGGTTTTAGTTCAAAATTGTTGGCATGGATGGTTGGCTTTTGAATGTTACTTCCACAGTTTCCTGGGTTTGGATTGATGTAAGAGCCTAAAACTCTTCTATCCTCCCCAGCATGATTTGCTCGTCCTCTTCTGCCATGGTTGTGAGCTTCTTCTTCACGATGGTTTTCCATGTTTTCTTCCTTGTTTGGTTCAAAGTATTTCTCAAAGTGTTCCTCCTCTTCTTCAACACCAACTACACGTTTTTCTCTTGCCTCCCTCCTTAGTCTAAGGAAGGTTCTCTCAGGTTCAGAATCAAAGGAAGTTGAAGCCCCGCTTCTTCTCCCTGTCATACAACCAACAAGGACAAGCAAAGAGGATAGGTGCAGAAAGTATATCTGTCAGAATTACTATTAGTGTGAGTAATGCAATATATCAAATAGTTAGTGGGTTAGTGAAATCAATGGTAAATAACAAAGAAAAAGTAGGGGGAGGGGAAGAAATTAACTAAAATAGAAAATAAATTACTCAAACAGAAAATTAAATCAAATAAAAATAAAATGCTCAATCTAGTTATACTCCAATTTAATCATTGTTGATGCACAATCAATCTCCGGCAACGGCGCCATAAACTTGATGCACGGAAAACTTGTCTCTCAACAAATTCCCCTTCGGCAAGTGTACCAAATTTGTTGTCAAGTAAAAACTCACAATAGAGTGAGGTCGAATCCCACAGGGATTGATTGATCAAGCAACTTTAATTAGAGGAATGTTCTAGTTGAGCGAATCCAGAATTTGAGTTGAGAATTGCAGAAAATTTAATGGCGGGAAAGTAAATAACAGAAAAGTAAATGCTAGAAATAAAAAGCTGAATGTAAATGACGAAAAGTAAATTGCAGAATCTTAAATGGGGATGGGGTAATTGCTCATAAAAGTAGATGACAGAAATTAAAGAAAATGGGTAAGATCAGAAATGGGGAGTTCATTGGGCTTAGGAGATGTTGCATTCTCCGGATCAATTTTATTTTCATCTCTTCCTCAATCAATGCACTCATTGATCTCCTTGGCAATCTTAAGTGATTGAATTACAAATTCTTGTAATTCAATCTCTCAAATCTTGATCAATAGCCAATTCCTTAGTCAATTGCTCATGAGAAGAGATGAAGTATGGTCACTGATTATACCACAAACATTTCCCAAATCAAGTGTTGAGAGGATTATAGTCACATATCCATCCAAACCCAATTTGGTCCAGCATGAGAAAGCATTTCTAGCATAATCTCTTCATTCCTCTTTCAAGGTTCAAAAGAGATCCAAGTATGAATAGCTTCTTTTCCAAGATAACTACCCAATTGGATGAAGATCGAAAGCTTTCAAGTAAAATCAAGAGAAAAGATAGAAGAAGAATAATGAAAACTAGTATTGATCCATCAAATTACAACAGAGTTCCCTAACCCAATGAAAGGGGTTTAGTTGATCATAGCTCTGGAAAATGAAAACAAAGATAGAGAATACATGATGAAACTAGAAGTGCAGAGAAAGTAAATACAGAGAGTAATTCTATGCCCTAGAGGCTCCCTATAATTTCTCCCTTTTCTATTTAATTCAAAGCTACTCCTATATATACTACTCTTCTGTTCTTCTAGTTGGCTCTTCAAGTCTTGGGTATGGGCCTTTGGATCTTGAGATTGAAGCAGTTCTCTTCTTCATTGGGCTTGGCTTTACTTGCAAAGAGAATTGGCAATTACTTTTCTCATTAACTTTGCAAGTTACTCCCATTCCACGTTAGTGTTAACGTTAGTGTAACTAACGTAGCCACTAATGTGGTTCTTCTTTGCTTCCTTTGTCCTTAAATCAAGCAATAAAGTGCATCAAAGTTCTAGTCCAAGTCATGGGAAATGCAACATCCAATTTGTCATCAAATTCATACAAAATCCTTATAAAATCATGTAAAGTACACAATGTATGCTTGAATCAAGATGTAAGTGAATATCTATCCAAAACTAGCTTATTTCCTAAGGAAATGCATGAAATTACCCTAAAAACAGTAAAGAAAAGGTCAGTGAAACTGGCCAAAATGCCCTGGCATCAATGTGAGCCTTGGCTGAAGCAGTTGGATGAAGATAGGTGCCAATTGTGCATTCTGGGCTTAAAGTTGGAGTCAATATTTTTGGTTAAACATTGAGCCAAACGTTCCCTTGAGAAAATCAGTTCTGTTGCTGTCATTGGCGTTTGACTCAACGTTGGAGTGCCAACGTTTCCGTAATCACGCGTACACATGGCCCACGCGTACGTGTGAATGGTCAAATTTTCCAATCCACGCGTGCGCGTGTGATGAGCGGATAATTTATACGCTTTTTGATATTGTTTTTAGTATATTCTAAGATATCCATTCGCACCCAAGAACGTGATGAAGGTGATGATTATGTGTGACGCTCATCATCCTTCTCCCCTATGAACGCGTGCCTGACAAACTCGCGAGTCTGTGGTATTCTGAGTAGGATTCAATGATTGAATGACTGTGACGAGCTTCAAACTCGCGATTGTTGGGCGTTAGTGACAGACGCAAAAGGAGGGTGAATCCTATTCCAGCATGATCGAGAACCGACAGATGAATAGCCGTGCTGTGACAGGGTGCGTGAGCATATTATTCACTGATAGGAGGGGATGTAGCCACTGACAACGGTGATGCCCTTGCCTAAAGCCAGCCATGGAAAGGAGTAAGAATGATTGGATGAAGATAGCAGGAAAGCAGAGGTTCAGAGGAACGAAAGCATCTCCATTCGCTTATCTGAAACTCTCACCAATGAATTACATAAGTATTTCTATCCCTATTCTATTATTTAGTATTCGAAAACATCATTATCAATTTATATCTGCCTAACTGAGATTTGTAAGGTGACCATAGCTTGCTTCATACCAACAATCTCCGTGGGATTCGACCCTTACTCACGTAAGGTATTACTTGGACGACCCAGTGCACTTGCTGGTTAGTTGTATCGAAGTTGTGAACCGTGGTACTGGTACCAAGTTTTTGGCGCCGTTGCCGGGGACTTAATTGTTCCTGTTTGGCGCCAAGAATCGTCTGAGATCCCAATCCCGGCAACAACACCAAGTTTTTGGCGCCGTTGCCGGGGATTGTTCGAGTTTGGACAACTGACGGTTCATTTTGTTGCTCAGATTAGGTAATTTTCTTTTTGTTTTCTTTTCAAAAATTTTTCAAAAATATTTCTAAAAATTTTCTCATCTGTTTTCGAAAAAAAATAAAAATATTTTCAAAAATATATTTTTATTCAAAATTTTTAAAGAATGAATTCTAGTGTTTCATGAAGCATGTGAAGCCTGGCTGGCTGTAAAGCCATGTCTAAATTCTTTTGGACTGAAGCTTCCAAAAGATCAGTTCATGAAATTGGATGAGGAATCAACTGTTACATGTCTGAATTTACATGCTGAAGCTTGGCTGGCCATTGGCCATGTCTAGTGTTTTGGACCGGAGCTTTCATTGAAAGCTTGGCTGGCTAGTGAGCCATGTCTAATTCCTGGACTAAAGCTTTAGACTAACAATGCAAGATTCCTGGAATTCATGTTAAAAATTTTGGAATCCTTATTTTTTCTTTCATATAATTTTCGAAAAAAATCCAAAAAAATTTAGAAAATCATAAAAATCAAAAATATTTTTCTGTTTCTTGTTTGAGTCTTGAGTCATATCATAAGTTTGGTGTCAATTGCATATGCATCTTGCATTTTTCGAAAATTTCATGCATTCATGGTGTTCTTCATGATCTTCAAGTTGTTCTTGGTAAGTCTTCTTGTTTGATCTTGATGATTTTTTGTTTTGTGTCTTTTATTGTTTATCATATGCATTCTTGAATTCTTAGTGCTTAAGCATTAAAGAATTCTAAGTTTGGTGTCTTGCATGTTTTCTTTGCATTAAAAATTTTTCAAAATTGTGTCTATGATGTTCATCTTGACATTCATAGTGTTCTTGGTGTTCATCTTGACATTCATAGCATTCTTGCATGCATTCATTGTTTTGATCTAAAAATTTCATGCATTGCCTCATTTTTCTTGTTTTTCTCTTGCATCATAAAAATTCAAAAATCAAAAAAAAAAAAATATCTTTCCCTTTTTCTCTCATCAAATTTGAAAATTTGAGTTGACTTTTTCAAAAATTTTTGAAATCAAATTGTTTCTCATGAGTCAAATCAAATTTTCAATTTGAAAATCTTATCTTTTTTTAAAATCTTTTTCAAAAATCATACCTTTTTCATTATTTTCGAAAAATTCAAAAAAATCATTTTCAAAATATTTTTCAAAAATCTTTTTCTTATCTTTATCAAAATTTTCGAAAATAATATTAACAATTAATGTTTTGATTCAAAAATTTCAAGTTTGTTACTTGCTTGTTAAGAAAGATTCAAACTTTAAGTTCTAGAATCATATCTTGTGATTTCTTATGAATCAAGTCATTAATTGTGATTTTAAAAAAATCAAATCTTTTTCAAAACTAATTTCAATCATATCTTTTCAAAAATATCTTCTCATCTTATCTTTTTCAAAAATATCTTTTCAAAATATCTTTCCTAACCTCCTAACTTCTTATCGAATCCCTCTATGAAGCTTGGGAAAGATACAAGCAGTTGACCAAAAAGTGTCCTTCTGACATGCTTTCAGAATGGACCATCCTGGATATATTCTATGATGGTTTATCTGAGCTATCAAAGATGTCACTGGACACTTCTGCAGATGGATCCATTCACCTAAAGAAAATGCCTGCAGAAGCTCAAGAACTCATTGACATGGTTGCTAATAACCAGTTCATGTACACTTCTGAGAGGAATCCTGTGAATAATGGGACGCCTATGAAGAAGGGAGTTCTTGAAGTTGATACACTGAATGCCATATTGGCTCAGAATAAAATATTGACTCAGCAAGTCAATATGATCTCTCAGAGTCTGCATGGAATGCAAGCTGCATCCAACAGTACTCAAGAGGCTTCTTATGAAGAAGAAGCTTATGATCCTGAAAACCCTGCAATAGCAGAGGTAAATTACTTAGGTGAACCTTATGGAAACACCTATAACTCATCATGGAGAAATCATCCAAATTTCTCATGGAAGAATCAAAAGCCCCAACAAGGCTTTAATAATGGTGGAAGAAACAGGTTTAACAATAATAAACCTTATCCATCATCCACTCAGCAACAGACAGAGAACTCTAAATAAAATACTTCTAATTTAACAAACTTAGTCTCTGATCTGTCTAAGGCCACTGTAAGTTTCATGAATGAAACAAGATCTTCCATTAGAAATCTGGAAGCACAAGTGGGCCAGCTGAGTAAAAGGATCACTGAAATCCCTCCCACTACTCTCCCAAGCAATACAGAAGAGAACCCAAAAGGAGAGTGCAATGCCATTGACATAAGCACCATGGCCGAACCTGTGAGGAGAGGAGAGGACGTGAATCCCAAGGAGGAAGACCTCCTGGGACGTCCAGTGATCAATAAGGAGCTTCCCTCTGAGGAACCAAAGGACTCTGAGGCTCATCTAGAGACCATAGAGATTCCATGGAACCTCCTTATGCCCTTCCTGAGCTCTGATGAGTATTCCTCTTCTGAAGAGAATGAGGACGTTACTGAAGAGCAAACTGCCAAGTTTCTTGGTGCAATCATG
>NC_029787.2:77295583-77327666 GCF_000816755.2 Arachis ipaensis
TGGTAAAAGCATAGCTTTTTTGTTTTTTCCATAACCATTGATGGCACCTAAGGCCAGAGAAACCTCTAGAAAGAGGAAAGGCAAGACAACAGCTTCCATCAAGGGTCTATAGCTCAGTGGTAGAACATTTGACTGCAATTCAAGAAATCCCTGAGATACCTCAGGGGATACATTTTCTTCCACACAATTATTGGAAGCAACTAAGGGTGGAACATCAAGAGCACTCCATCATCCTTCATGAAATCAGAGAAGATCTAAAAGCAATGAAGGAGGAGCAACAAAGGCAAGGAAGAGACATAGAAGAGCTCAAGGACATCATTGGTTCCTCAAGAAGGAAACGCCACCATCACTAAGGTGGATTCATTCCTTGCTCTTATTTCTTCTGTCGAACCCTGGACACCTCTAATTGGGGACTTTAGCAAAGCTGAGTCACAATCTGAAAAGGTTCACCCAATTATGTGTCTGTGGCATTTATGTATCCGGTGGTAATACTGGAAAACAAAGTGCTTAGGGCCATGGCCAAGACTCATAAAGAAGCTGTGTTCAAGAATCATCATACTGAACTAGGAGAGTCAATAACACGATTCGAAATCTAAAGTTCCTATAGATGCCAATCATTCTGAACCTCAATGGATAATGTGAGATGCCAAAACTATTCAAGAGGCAAAAAGCTATAAGTCCCGCTCATATGATTGAAGCTCTGTTTCATTGATAGTTCGGAATTTATAGTATATTCTCTTCTTTTTATCCTATTTGATTTTTAGTTGCTCGGGGACAATCAACAATTTAAGTTTGGTGTTGTGATGAGCGGATAATTTATACGCTTTTTGACATTGTTTTTAGTATATTTTTAGTAGGATCTAGTTACTTTTAGGGATGTTTTCATTAGTTTTTATGTTAAATTCACATTTCTGGACTTTACTATGAGTTTGTGTGTTTTTCTGTGATTTCAGGTATTTTCTGGCTGAAATTGAGGGACTTGAGCAAAAATCAGATTCAGAGGTTGAAAAAGGACTGCTGATGCTGTTGGATTCTGACCTCCCTGCACTCAAAGTGGATTTTCTGGAGCTACAGAACTTGAAATGGCGCGTTTTCAATTGCGTTGGAAAGTAGACATCCAGGGCTTTCCAGAAATATATAGTAGTCCATACTTTGGCCAAGAATAGACGACGTAAACTGGCGTTTAACGCCAGCTTTCTACCCAAATCTGGCGTCCAACGCCAGAAAAGGATCCAAAACCAGAGTTGAATGCCCAAATTGGCACAGAAGCTGGCGTTCAACTCCACAAATGGCCTCTGCACGTGCAACACTCAGGCTCAGCCCAAACACACACCAAGTGGGCCCAGGAAGTGGATTTATGCATCAATTACTTACTCATGTAAACCCTAGTAGCTAGTTTATTATAAATAGGAACTTTTACTATTGTGATTTGCAAGGTGACCATAGCTTGCTTCATACCAACAATCTCCGTGGGATTCGACCCTTACTCACGTAAGGTATTACTTGGACGACCCAGTGCACTTGCTGGTTAGTTGTATTGAAGTTGTGAACCGTGGTACTGGTACCATGTTCTTGGCGCCATTGCCAAGGAAAGAGAGAGCCATGAATTCTACATAATTAAAGTGTAATCACGATTACGCGTACCAAGTTGCTCACATTGCCAGGGATTGTTCGAGCCTGGACATCACAATTTCATGCACCAGTGTGCCGTACGTGTGCGCGTGGTTGGGCTGAAAAAGTATATCCACGCATACGCGTCATTGACGCGTACACGTCGATGCAAAGTTCCCAACTCCAATTTTTGAAAGCTTATCGCAGATGTTGGCCTTAGCGTTGGACTACAAATTCTCCCTCCACGTTGGCATATCCACGCGTGCGCGTCACCTACACGTGCGTGTCACCTACGCATGCGCGTTGATGCCAAATTTTCAAATTCCAAAACTGAATGTTGCACATCAAGCCTTAGGATGTCACTTTGTCCTCTTGTCAACGTTGCCAATTTCATGCCCACTATAGACTATTATATATGGTTGGAAAGCTATGAATGTCAGCTTTCTAACCTAACTAGAATTACCTCAATTGAACATCTGCAACTCAAGTTATGCTCCTTTGAAGGGGACATGGTTGCTGGCATCGGTGTGCAACGTTGGAGGCAACGTTGGCACACCAACGTGGTCGAAATCGCCAGATTCTGGAGCTCAAATGCATTGTCCATCCCATACTATTATATATTGTTGGAAAGCCCTGAATGTCTACGTTCTAATTTCGTTGGGAGCGCGTAGTTTGGAGCTCTATAACTCGAGTTATAATCCATGGAAGATGTCGAGGACAGCTGGCCTTACTACATGTTGATACTATGTTCATCTTTGCACTTTCGGGGCAAGTTTTCTCCCTCAAATTAAGTACCCACCATGCAGTGCCATATATTCTTGGAAATCTCTAGATTCATACTTTTCGATGCTCTTAGAATCACCTCATTTGGAGCTCTGTAGCTCACGTTATTCTTGTTTGAAGTATACCCCTTCATGCTGTAAGAAACAACGTTTCCAGCAACGTTGGATCACCAACTATGGCTCCAACGTTGCTTCTCTTTGCTTCCTTTCATGGCTTTCTTGTTGCTTCTTTGCCTTCTATTTTCTTAGCTTCTTCTTACCTATCATCAACCAAACAAAATTCATCAAAGTATTGCCTTAATCACAAGATAATGCCTTATTCATAGCATTAAACAATTCTTTGCATAAATCTCATGAAAATGTACAAAATTAACAATGTTTGATTGAATCAAGACAAACATGAATTTCTCATCTAAATACTTACTTATTGCCTAAGAAATGCATAAAACTACTCTAAAACAAACTAAAAATGGCTTGTAAAACTAGCTGAGATGCCCTGGCATCAAATACCATGGAGTCAAATACTGCTACGACTCT
The DNA here is from genome assembly GCF_000816755.2 of Arachis ipaensis. NCBI lineage: Eukaryota > Viridiplantae > Streptophyta > Magnoliopsida > Fabales > Fabaceae > Arachis > Arachis ipaensis. Next base: position 77,298,514 of record NC_029787.2, read on the forward strand.
GCAAGCTGTGCAGAGGTTAGGCCAATCGGCTGGAAACGGAAACGGAGATGGAAATAGGAATGATAATGCAGAAGGAAATGGTGATAACATGGGAGCTGCTCCGATGACCTTGGCTACTTTTCTCAAGGTTCATCTGCCAAGTTTCAGAGGTTCAATCAACCCTGCAGAAGCGGATAATTGGTTTCAGGCCATGGAGTGTGCTTTACAAGCACAACATGTTCTGAATAACCAGTATGTAGAGTTTTCTGCATATCAGCTTTTGGGAGAGGCCCAGCATTGGTGGCATGGAGAATGCTGCGTGTTACAACTTCAGAATGCCGACATCCCTTGGGATGTATTCCAAACAGCTTTTTATAAGAAGTACTTTCCTGAATCTGCAAGGGAAGCGAAGGAGATGGAACCTACGCAGCTGAAATAATATTCCTTGTTTGTGGCAGAATATACTAGCTGATTTGAGGAGCTCTGTAGGTTCTCTAGGGTGTGTCAAGGTGCCTCGAAAACCTACGAAAGCTGGAAGCACATCAAGCATCAAAGGGACTTGAAGGATAACATCATGACTGCTGTGGCTCCTTTGGAGATTCGTATTTTCTCCGATCTGGTGAACAACGCGAGAGTTGTTGAGGAATATGCAAAGACGGTAGCCTCGTCAAAGGACACTCATGGAGGAAACACTAGTCGGGGACGTGGCAAGTACTTTCAGCCAAGAGGTCAGAATTTCAAGAAAGGAGGACACGCACCTCAAGGTCAAGGAGGCTTCAGAAAGAACACTTATAATCAGTACTAACGTGGCAAAGGGGGGGGGGAATTAGAGTAAGGTTTCTCCGGATTTAATTTGTGATCGTTGTGGACGTTTTCATCCATATGACTCTTGCAAGATTGGTATAGGTGCTTGCTTCAACTGTGGATTGCCTGGTCATATTGCGAGAGATTGTACTCATGGAAGGAACCCGAATGCGAGTCAGAGTCAACACGAAGGGCAAGTATTTACAGTGAACACCAAGGATACTGCTAAGGCGGATCCTCTGATGAAAGGTAACTGTTTAATTGGTGACAAGATCTTGGTTGCATTATATGATACTGGAGCTTAGTATTCCTTTATTTCATTTGCTAAAGTTGAGGAACTAGGCTTGAAAGTGTCCGAAATAGCATTTGAATTGCATGTACATACTCTGCATCAGACGGTGGTGACTAGGTCAGGTTGTAGGCAAGTAGGTTTCAAGCTAGAGGGTAGAGATTTTGTGCATTACTTGATTTGTTTACCAATAGTTGGGTTGGAGATGATTTTGGGATTTGATTGGTTGTCAAAGAACCAAGTTTTGTTGGATTGCTTTGAGCAGTCAATTCAGTTTATGCCGGAAGGAGAAAATGGAGTAGTGGTAGCTGAGGGTTATTACCTGAACTCTGTAATGGTGCACTGTAGTGGGGAAGAGTGTCAGAGTTACATACTGTTAGCTGCAAATGTGTTAGGTGATAATCAAAGGCTAGATTAAATCCCGGTAGTTAGAGACTTTTTGGAGGTTTTACCGGAAGATATTCCTGAGTTTTCACCTCAGAGGGAGATTGAATTTGCGATTGAATTGGTGCCGGGGGTGTCGATTGTGCCGTATCGAATGGCTCCGATAGAGTTGGCTGAACTAAAGGCTCAGTTGGAAGAGCTTATGAACAAAAGGTTCATTCGACCGAGTGTATCTCCGTGGGGAGCACCAGTTTTATTGGTGAAGAAGAAGGATGGAGGGATGCGACTTTGTGTGGATTACCGACAGTTGAACAAAGGGACTGTGAAGAACAAGTATCCGTTGCCTAGAATCGATGACTTAATGGATCAATTGCAAGGAGTTGGGGTGTTTTCAAAGATTGACTTAAGATCCAGTTATCATGAGATAAGGGTGAAAGAGGATGACAATCCGAAAACTGCATTTAGGATGACCTATGGACACTACGAGTTTGCGGTGATGTCCTTTGTGTTAACGAATGCACCTGCTGTGTTCATGGATTACATGAACAGAGTATTTTGTCCCTTTTTGGACAAATTCGTGGTGGTTTTCATAGACGACATCTTAGTTTATTCTAAGACAGTGAAGGAGCATGAGGAACACTTGAGAATTGTGTTGCAAATCTTAAAGGAGCGGAAATTGTATATTAAGTTGTCCAAGTGTGAGTTTTGGAAGGAGAAAGTGAAGTTCCTAGGTCACGTGGTGAGCAAATGATGAATAGCCATAGATCCTTCGAAAGTAGAGGCGGTGATGGAATGGGAAAGACCAACAACGGTGACGGAAGTTAGGAGTTTCTTGGGCTTAGCCGGGTATTACCGGAGATTTATTGAAGGATTTTTCCAGATTGCACTTCTGATGATTAAGTTGACAAGGAAGGAGGTGCCGTTTGTGTGGACGTCGGAGTGTGAAGAAAGTTTTCAGACCTTGAAACAAAAGTTAACTTCAGCACCTGTTTTGATTTTACCGGAACTGCATGAACCGTTTAAAGTATATTGTGATGCATCACTGAAGGGTTTGGGTTGCGTGTTGATGCAACACCGGAATGTGGTGGCTTACGCATCGCGTCAGCTAAGACCGCATGAGGTAAATTACCCAACTCATGACTTATAATTAGTGGTGATTGTGTTTGCGTTGAAGATTTGGAGACACCACTTGTATGGAGTGAAGTTTAGCATCTTTTCTGATTATAAGAGTCTCAAGTACATCTTTGATCAGAAAGAGCTTAATATGCATCAAAAGAGGTTGATGGAGTTGCTAAAGGATTATGATTTTGAATTGAGTTACCACCCTAATAAACCCCATTTGTAGGGTTTATCTTGTGCTTGATTTAGGGGGTTTTATAACCTTTTACCCGCATTTATCCAATGAAATAGCATGTTTTATAACTTCTCCTTTAATTGTGCTTAAGAGTGAAAACATGTTTTGAGGACATAAAATAGCTAAATTTAATTCACCTTGATTCCATTAGATGCCTTGATATGTTTGTCAAGTGATTTCAGATTTAGGAGACAAAGATTGGATCAAGGGAATGAAGGAAAAGCATGTAAAAATGGAGAACTCATGAAGAAATGAAGGAATCGCAAAAGCTGTCAAGCCGACCTCTTCACACTTAAACGACCATAACTTGAGCTACAGAGGTCCAAATGATGCAGTTCTAGTTGTGTTGGAAAGCTTACATCCGGGGCTTCGAAATGATATAAGATTTTCCATAGTTGTATTCGCGAATAGGGGCGCGCACGGTGCGCGGACACGCCGATGGTGGCACATGCTTCACTTGATGCAACCCGTGGCCAGCGATTTTAGAAGCCTTGTGGGCCCAATCCAACTCATTTCTGATGCTATTTAAGCCAAGGATTGAAGGGGAATCAACATAATTTACGGACTTTAGATACTTTCACACATTAGTTTAGTTTAGTTTAATTTTTGGAGGGAAAGTTAGTTTTAGAGAGAGAAGCTCTCACTTCTCTCTAGGATTAGGAGTAGGTTAGATCTAGATTAGAATTTCTTAGATCTATGTTTAATTCATGCTTTGATTTACTTTTCCTTTACAATTTCTAGTTCCTCTTCTTCTCTTCTCTCTAATTTTGTATTTCATTCTTGTGATTCTCTACTTTTATGTTCATGCACTTTTGTTTCTTCTATTTTCATTTCAATGCAATTTATGTTTTCATGTTCCTTTATTGTTCATTTGATTTGTTGTTGCTTAATTTTTTGCAATTGAGTAGTGTAGATTTACTTTCCTTGCACTTTTTACTAATGCTAGATCTCACTAATTGATTTGGTGGAGAACTAGGACTTATGGTCTTGGATTGACATAGCTCACTTGACTTTCCTTTACTATTAGTTAGAGGTTAACTTAGTGGGGTTGATCCTTGCCAATTCTCATGTTGTAGTTAGTGATAAGGATAGAGATCCTTGACCACCAAACCTTGCCAAGACCTTTTGTTATTTGAATTTCATTTTCATTTACTTTTCATGTTTCTTATCCAAAAAAAACCCCAAAATACCTCATAACCAATAACAAGACACTACATTGTAATTCCTAGGGAGAACAACCCGAGGTTCAATACTTCGGTTTATAGATTTTAGGGGTTTGTTACTTGTGACAAACAAATTTTTGTATGAAAGGACTATTGTTTGGTTTAGAAACTATACTTGCAACGAGATTTCAATTGTGAATTCTAGACCATGCAAAAGTCTAATCATCACACCCTAGAAAGGCGAACGTGGTGGCGGATGCGTTAAGTCGAAAGTCTTTAACGATAGCTTGGATGAGAATAAAGGAAGAGGAGTTAGTGGATAAGTTTGTGGATATTAAATTAGATATTGGTGAAGTTGCCAGAAGAGCTTGTTTGAACCAGTTACAGATTTCAAGTACGTTTAAATCAGAGATACAGAGGGCTCAGCAAGATGAGCAAAAGCTTCAGCAATTATTTCAACCAGTTGGCAAGAAGAGGCATGGAGAGTTTACTAAGGATGATGAAGGGTTGTGGAGATATAAAGGGAGAATTTGTATGCCGAATGTCAGGGGTTTGAGACAAGACTTGTTGTCAGAAGCTCACAACAGTGGGTTTTCTATTCATCCCAGAAGTACGAAGATGTATTATGACTTAAAGAAGATGTTCTGGTGGCCTGGGATAAAGAATGATGTAGCTACAGTTGTATCCAACTGTTTGACATGCCATAAGGTGAAGATAGAGCATCAGAAACCATTGGGAATGTTACAGCCACTTGAGATTCCTCAGTGGAAGTGGGAAGGAATTGCAATGGACTTTGTGACCAGTTTGGGTGATCGTGGATCGCTTAACCAAGTTCGCTCATTTTCTACCTATCCGAGTAAACTATTCTATGGAAGAGTTGGCGAGGTTGTACATCAAGGAGATAGTAAGGTTGCACGGTGTACCATCAAGCATAGTGTTGGACCGTGATCCCTAATTCACATCAAGGTTTTGGGGAGCTTTCCAAAGAGCTTTCGGTACGAAGCTATGTCTCAATACCGCATATCATCCATAAACAGATGGACAGTCGGAAAGGACTATTCAGACGTTGGAAGATATGTTGAGGGCGTGTGTTTTGGATCAACCTGGAAGTTGGGACCGTTATATGCCATTGGTGGAGTTTGCGTACAACAACAGCTTTCATGCAAGCATTGGGACGGCTCCGTATGAGGCCCTGTATAGACGGAAGTGCCAATCTCCACTTTTTTGTTATGAGTCTGGTGAAGTAAGTGTATTGGGTCCTGACTTGGTAGCAGAGACTACTGAGAAGATTAAGAAGATTTGAGAGAGAATTCTAACTGCACAGAGTCGACAGAAGAGTTATGCGGATCAGAGAAGGAAATCGTTGGAATTTGAAGTGGGAGAACATGTATTCATTGGACCGTTTGAGATTCTGAGGCGATTCGGGCTGGTGGCGTATCAAGTAGCTTTGCCGCCTCACTTATCTAACTTGCATGACGTATTCTACGTGTCACAACTCCGTAAGTACACATCGGATGCGGCTTGTGTATTAGAGCTCGAGTAAGTCGAGTTGAGGGAGAACTTGATGTTTCAAGTATCACCAGTGCGAATTGATGACACTAGTGCGAGGAAGCTACGAGGAAAGGAAGTTCAGCTGGTCAAAGTAGCTTGGAAGAGAGCAGGAGTGGAAGAGCATACTTGGGAATTGGAGTCTGAGATGCGGAAGGAATACCCCGAGCTATTCTCAGGTAATCACTAAATTTTGAGGACAAAATTTCTTATTTGGTGGGGAGAATGTAAGAACCGAGACAAACTAATCGTCTAATTAAATAATTAATATTGCCCAAAATAGGATCCGAAAATTTAGAATGAGAATTTGAGGATTTAAATATGATTTTTAGACTCAGTAGATTTTTCTTAGTCAAAAAATGTATTTTCTGCAAACTGAACTGGTCGAACTGGTTTAAGTCTGTCCAGTACTGCGCGAGAATAATTAAAAACAATAGAAAACCATAGAAAAATATTAGAAGTAAAAAATCGGGCTATTATTTTAAAGGTTTGGCCCAAAGTTGGGCCAAACGGACTAAAAACACTAATGGGTTAGACCGGATCCAAGTTGGGCCCAAGCCCAACATATATAAACACTTAAATGCACCCCACTTCAGCTCATTACAAATTTCAAGAGAGGGAGAGCAGCTGAAGTGAGAAAAGAGTGAGGGTTTACAAGAAATACTATTCACCTCATCAATCAATTGACCATAACTCGAGCTACGGTACTCCGATTTATGTGCCGTCGGCGGCTACGCAAAGCTCTTGTCAAGCCCATCACTTCTAAACAAGCCTTGTGGTAAGTTTCTCGAAATTCCTTGCCCAGTTTCCTGCCCTAAGAAATTGGAGCTTTTGGGTTTTGTATTGAGTGAAATTTTATGATTTTAGGTGTTTAGGTACACTCTAGCACTTGATTACTATTGGGTTTTGCCCTAATCATCATTGGGTAAGGTGAGAAATTTAAATCTCTTGTGGTTTTGTGGATTGATGAATCCTAGGTTGAATTTGTTGTAAATTATGTGTATATAGATTGAGATTGTGATTTTTGGCACTTAATTGGAGCTTTGGAGTAATTGTTGATGCTTGTTGGAGTTGAAATGATGGCTTGATTGAGTTTGAGAACTTTTGGAAGCTTAGTTGAGGTCCAATTGGTGATTTAGTGCATATTGGGAATCGGCCAAGGTATGGTTTCGGTTTCCTCTATGTAATATATAATATTTCTGGACACTTAAGCTAGTGACTCATAAGATAGAATTGAACTAAATTGGTTGTTGGAATTGTTTAATGATTGATGCGGGTGGAAACTGTCTCTCAACAAATTTCCTTCGGCAAGTGTACCGAATTTGTCGTCAAGTAAAAACTCACAATAGAGTGAGGTCGAATCCCACAGGGATTGATTGATCAAGCAACTTTAATTAGAAGAATGTTCTAGTTGAGCGAATCCAGAATTTAGGTTGAGAGTTGCAGAAAATAAAATGGCGGGAATGTAAATAACAAAAAAGTAAATGCTAGAATTAAAGGACTGGAAGTAAATGACTGAAAGTAAATTGCAGAATTGTAAATGGGAGTGGGGGATTTGCTCATAAAAGTAAATGGCAGAAATTAAAGAGAATGGGTAAGATCAGAGATGGGGAGTTCATTGGGCTCAGGAGATGTTGCAATTCTCCGGATCAAGTTCATTTTCTCTCTTCCTCAATCAATGCACTCATTGATCTCCTTGGCAATCTTAATTGATTGAATTACAATTTCTTGCAATTCAATCTCTCAAATCTTGATCAATAGCCAATTCCTTAGTCAATTGCTCATGAGAAGATATGAAGTATGGTCACTGATTATACCACATGCATTTCCCAAATCAAGTATTGAGAGGGTTATAGTCACATACCCATCCAAACCCAATTTGGTCCAGCATGAGAAAGCATTTCTAGCTTGATCTCTTCATTCCTCTTTCAAGGTTCAGAAGAGATCCAAGTTTGAATAGCTTCTTTTCCAAGATAACTACCCAATTGGATGAAGATCGAAAGCTTTCAAGTAAAATCAAGAGAAAAGATAGAAGAAGAATAATGAAAATTAGTATTGATCCATCAAATTACAACAGAGCTCCCTAACCCAATGAAAGGGGTTTAGTTGTTCATAGCTCTAGAAAATGAAAACAAAGATGGAGAATACATAATAAAACTAGAAAAATGCAGAGAAGGTAAAATACAGAGAGTAGTTCTCTTTTCCAACCTCCAGAACTCCTAAACAATTCAAAGCTACTCCTATAAATACTACTTTTCTCAGCTTCTAGTTGGCTCTTCAAGTCTTGGGCCTTTGGATCTTGAGTTTGAAGCAGTTCTCTTCTTCATTTGGGCTTGGCTTTACTTGCAGAGAGAAAGTGTGAAGTGGGCAGAGACTTTAGCTCAGGACGTTAAGGGTGTTAACGTTTAGTGAAAATATGAGTTCGAGAACGTTAGTGACAATCAACTTTCTCACTAACGTTCCTAAGTAAAAGCCACGTTAACTTCAACGTTAGTGGCACAAACGTTGCCACTAACGTTGCCTCTAAGTCCTTCGCACACGTTATTGAGACTTAACATTCCCAATAAGTTTGAAAAGCCCCCTTTGTTCCCACGTTAGAGCCCACGTTAGCATAGTTAACGTGGCTCTTTAACGTGGGCTTGCCATCCTTCGAGAACGTTAGTGACACTCAACATTGTCACTAACGTTCCAAGGTGCCCCCATGTCTCACATTAGAGTTCACGTTAACTAGGTTAAAGTGGCTTCTAACGTGGCCATGCTTAGCCATCCTCAACGTTAGTGACAATGTTGAATGTCACTAATGTTGGCATTTCTTTCACTCATCAACGTTAGCTTCCACGTTAACTAAGTTAACGTGGAAGTTAACGTGGCTCCTTGGGGGGTTGTGTGGTTGCTTCCAACGTTAGTGACCATGTTGGGTGTCACTAACGTTGTCGACCACTCTTGCTTCTTACGTTAGCTCCCTCGTTAACCAAGTTAACGTGGGAGTTAACGTGGTATGTTTCTCCTTAGGCCAGCGTTAGTAACAATGTTGAGTGTCACTAACATTGGTGTTTCTTCCCCCTTTTTAACGTTAGAGGCCACGTTAACTAAGTTAACGTGGACTCTAACGTGGCCACTTATGAGCATTTGCTAACGTTAGTGACAATGTTAAGTGTCACTAACGTTGGCTCAACTTCCCCTCTCCACGTTAGATTTCACGTTAGCTTATTTAACGTGACTCTTAACGTGGTCAATGATGACTTCGAGAGCGTTATTGGCAATCACTTTTCTCATTAACTTTGCAAGTTACCTCCCATTCCTTGCTTCCTTTGGTCCTGCAATCAAGCAATAGAGCGCATCAAAGTTCTAGTCCGAGTCATGGGCAATGCAACATATAATTTGTCACTAAACTCATGCAAAATCCTCATGAAATAATGTAAAATGCACAATGTATGCTTGAATTAATGTGTAAGTGAATATCTACCCAAAACTAGCTTATTTCCTAAGGGAATGCATAAAACTAACCTAAAAACAGTAAAGAAAAGGTCAGTGAAACTGGCCAAGATGCCCTGGCATCACAACACCAAACTTAAAGCTTGCTTGTCCCTAAGCAAGTACTGGAACAAGAGAATGATGTATGGAATGCCAAGAGAGATGAGTCATTCTTGTGGAAGTCATATCACTGATTTTATGGTGGTTTCATGCATAGCAACTTAGGTTCATTCCTTTACTGGCTTTCAGACCTTTATCATGTCCTAAAACACTCACTTTGCTTACATCCCATGAGACTTTTATTCATTGATCCCTTTATTGTCTTTTCGGAGCTTATTGGTGTTCTTAGGCTAAGTGCTCTGTGAGGGGACAACTTTTTAAGGTAAGCTTTCAGCCAACACTCCCGAACCAGTTGGTTCAAGGTGTTAGGTGTTGAAGCACCCCTAAGGACTTACTCCCTCAAGTCTCTCCCCCATACATACACACCACAGGCATATAGTTCATTTATTTTCCTTCTTGAGACCTTGGTGTCCAGCACCTCTTTGGGTTACTAAATGCTCTGTGGTGAGGGTTACTCTTGATAATGGACTTTCAGCTGATAATCCCGGGTTAGTTAACCCAAGTTACCAAGTGATAAAGCACCCCTAAGAGCTTATTCATCCAAGTAGATCCCTCACACAGGAACACCACAGACACATATCTTAAGATCAAAACCATTGGTGCCTAGCCTTATTGCTTACTCTTTTTCTTTTGTTTTTCCACTTTCATTATTCTTTTCTCTTTCTCTTATTAGGGTCTTGTCATATACTTAGTCTCATGAGTATATTCAAAGCAAAGTATTCAGGCCAGATAGTTGTCATCCCACTTTATGGTTGAACCAACTTAGCTAACTTATGATCATACCACAAACTCATGAATGTACTCCATAGTATGAACTCCACTCTAGTCTTTTGAAACATAAACATTCTCTCTTCATTTGATTTAAAGAGACAAGCATACAAGTAAGTTAAGGAGGATGCAGTGACATAAAGACTAGCACACAGACACCTATTCAGAAAGAAAACTTAAAAGACAGAATTTAAAAAGATTCAAACTAATCATGGAAGCATGTTCTATTTCATACAAGATCTTCCTTATTTAAAGCATAAAAAAACGATGGACTAAAAAGAACTCCACCACCTGTCATTCATGTGGATGCCCATGCTCCCATCCTTGCTTGTCCTTATTGTGTCTCTCTTGAGTGCTTGTACTTCCACTTCCCTTGCCTTTTCCAAGCAGTTTCTTCCAGAAGCCAGTATCTTCCATCTTCTTCTTTAGTGCTTTTTCTGCTGTTTCACCTTCCCTTCTTCTTGCACTACCAATTCCTTTTGGACTTCATCATATGTGGGAATGGCATAGTGGAGATGATGCAAATGATTAGACATGTAATTCAACTTGGCTTGAGTGTTTACATAGAAATCCTTCCTATGTAGTTGTCTTCCTTCATTGAGTACACTGAACTCATTGAAAGTTTTCATTTAGGCTATTTACCACTGGTTGAGTTCTTGCAAGTGCTTCTCTTGAAGCTCTTGCCTCTCATTCACTTGGTTGATGGCTTGAGTGAGCTGGGAGTAGTGTTCCTGCTGCTGCTCCATTTGTTGTTTTTGCCATGCTTCCTGTTGGCTCAGCCAGTTGGTTTGAAGGTTCAGTATTTGCTCTTGTCCTTCCATATGTCTCATCCCCAGATTCTCAATGGCTCTTAGAAGGTGACTCATGTTCAAGTTGGCTGGATCATAATACTCTCCTTGTTGATATTCTTCCTGATAAGGTTCCTCTTGGTGAACTCTTTTTTTTGCTTTTGGTTTCCCTATTTGTGGCCTTCTTTGTTGCTGAGCAGGTGTAGTATAAACCAATCGCTCGAGTGTAACTGGCCTCCCTGGGTTCACCCAGTTTGGGTTGCTGTCCTCAAATACTACCTTGGCCTTGTTGCATAAGCGGAGAATGGTGCTGGGGTACCAAAACCTGGCACCTGAATCAACCTTCTCAGCCGAATCTTGAATCCCCTCGGCGATGAGCTCATTCACATTGATTTCCCCACCCCGTATTAAGCAATGCACCATAGTAGCTCGATTGATGTTTACCTCTGAATTATTTGCAGCTAGTAGAATGGACATCCTTACGAGTTCAAACCACCCCTTGGCTTCAGGGCTCAGGTCTCCCCTCTTGATGAACTTGGGTCTCCCATCTGTGTACCTCTCCCAGTCAGCTACTATAACACAGATGTCTGACACTATCTCTGAGAGCTCATCATTCTCAGGGCTTCTACTTATCCTTGCCTGATATCTATCCTCATCAAAATGAGGTGATTTCAGGTGAAGAGCTTTTGTTATGGCGTTTGGGATGAAGTCCACCTCCTTTCCTCTCACGTAACTTTTGAAGGTTGGGGCCTTGGTTTTATCTTCTCTTACTACATTCACATGAAATTCTTTGATGAGGTTTCCATTGATCTTCCCCTCTGGACTTGTGAGCAATTGCCACTACCTCTGTTCGATTTTCTCTAGAATTGTGGTGACTCATTTGCATTGATTTGGAAGATTAACTCTGGCAATATCTTTCTGGCCCTTATCCGTTCGAATTCACGTTCATGAAAGGTAGTTTTGAATCTCTTCTTATCGAAAAGAACACTCTCCATGGGTTCCTTCCTCTTTTGCCTCTTTGAGCTTGATGATACCATGAATTGAGTTGCTGTTTTGAGGGGGGGTTGGAGGATACGGATAGATGAGGAATAGGTTGGCTAGGACAGAGTGTGATGAAGGGGGTTGAGCAAGCCAAAAGTATGAAGTGTGGAGAGTGGGAGTTTGATTGTGAGGGATGAGCATGCACTAAAGTTCACTTATATAGGGAGATCATGAGTGGATGGAAGGTGTGGATTGCAAGGATTGTTGCTTGATGGTTGGTTGGGGTTGTGTATGAAGGAAGGAGAAGGATCATCACTTAATGAGAGTGATTGGTTCGGTCTTCAAGGGTCTTCCTTCTCCAATGTTGCATGGCAACGTTTCCCCATGCATTCCCTCTTGAGACATGTGTGTAGTGTTCTTCATTAAGTGGCGGAATCTCCCCCCATTTAATTGTCCAATCAATTCCCTTCAATGCTCTTTTCCTTTTTCCTATAAAGATTTAAAATAAGGAAATTAATATCATAAAAATCAAACTCTACGGCTAGAGTAATAAAGAGAAGAAAAAGAGTTTGTTTATTTATGAATTTCAACTAACTAACTACTTGTATATCCTTATAGGCAGATTGATAGCACCATGGGGTGACACCAAACTTAGTTTGGAGCACTGTGATGAAAAGTTTTATTCAAAGCTCCAAGATTTCTGCTTTGAATACCAAACTTGTTCTTCACTATATACTGCATGATAAAGATGTCACCAAGTGTTTGTCAAGTTTGGGTTGAAATTCATAAACATTGATTTTTTTCTCTATTTTCTAAAAACATATAAAACATGGGTTGTCTCCCATGAAGCGCTTCTTTAGCATCACTAGCTTGACGTTTTTCCCTCATCAGGGTGGTTGGTAGTGCTTAAAGTCCTCCCCTCTTGCTGTGGACTTATATCCATTGGTTGGATCAATGATCTCCACATGTTCCAAGGAAAGAACTCTGTTGATAGTGAAGACCTTAGGTAACTGAGATGGTACAGTGGGGAGATTAGGGGGAATATCTGGAAAGTAAGCTGAGACAACTCTATCCCCTGGAGAGAAGTCTTCCGTAGGGATCTTCTTGTTCCTCCACCTCCTTGGTACCTTCTTCTTTGTTTCTTTTGAGGTTGCCTTGCCCTCGGTGACCTCTTTTTCTAAAGGAGTTGTGATGCTGTCTTTACCTGCCTCTAGAGGTTTAGGTTCCTCCAACTTTTCCTTGAGCTGTGGCAATTGCTGTTTTCCTTGTTTATCAATTAAGGGGATCTCAGAATGAACTAGTTGTGCTTCAGTGCTTGTCTCCTCTTTCAGTGTCTCATTATCATCTGTGCTTAGTTCCTTGTCCTCTTGATCTGTTTCTTGTGAGAGTTTGAAAGCATTGAAGCTGAGTCGTTCATCATGGATTCTCAATATTAGCTCCCCTTTCTCTACATCGATAAGTGCTCTGGCCGTAGCTAGGAATGGTCTTCCCAATATGATTGGGTGAGTGTGACTCTCTTCCATGTCCAGGATGACAAAGTCTGTTGGGAGAAAGTATTTCTCTACCTTTAGCAACACATTTTTCACCACTCCTATTGCTTGCTTTTGAGTTTTGTCAGCCAGTCGGATGATTACATCTGTGGGCATTATCTCATTGATCTGCAGCCTCTTCACCAGGGATAATGGCAGTAAGTTGATGCTGGCCCCCAAATCACATAGTGCTCTATCGAACATAGTTTCACCTATGGCACAAGGGATGTGAAAACTCCCTGGGTCTCTTCTTTTTGTAGGTAACTCAGGTTGAATAAGGGCACTACATTCCTTGTTCATCACTATAGTCTGGCCTTCTTTGAGTGAGCTTTTCCTGGGAAGAAGTTCCTTCATATACTTGATGAATGCAGGAATTTGTTGAATTGCCTTGATGAATGGTATGTTTACATGCAGAGATGCAAACAAATCTAGGAATCTTGAGTATATTCTCTTTCCCACAGCACCATTGAGCAGTTGAGGGAAGGGTGCATAGAGATTTAGCAGCTCTTGTTGTGAGATTTCTGGTTTTTGGTGATCTCTATCCTCCTCCTTTGTTGAGTTGTCTTCAGGTTGTTCGAAAAGTTTGCCTTGCTTGTCTTCAGCCTCTTGATCACTTGTAGTGACCATTTTGCAATCTTCCCATCTTACTTTCTTTGCTTCTCCTTTGGGGTTTTTCTCCGTGTCACTTGGGAAGCTATCAGTAGGTTTGGGAATCTTCTCAGCTAAACATCCCACTTGGAATTCCAACTTCCTAATGGTCTCTCCCTGGTTCTTAATATTGGCTCGCACCTCCTCTTTGAACACCTTATTTTCTTGAATCTCTTGGCATATTCCTTCAAGTAAGGTTTCAATCTTAGAGAGCTTGTCATCAATTGATGGGTGATTCAGAGCAGATGTACTGTTTTGGTTTTGATAGGCGTGTGGAGAAGTGTTGTTGTGGGGGTGTTGAGATGTCCTCTGTATGAATTGTTGGTGAGCTGCATTGTTGTTGGAGTTGTAACGTCTCTGATCTTGGTTTTGATCTTGCTGACTTCCCCACCCAAAGTTAGGATGGTTTCTCCATCCAGGGTTGTAAGTCTTGGAGTATGGATCATAGTTTTGCCTTGGTGAATTCCCAATGTAGTTGGCTTGCTCTTGGCTACCCTCTGCTTCTTCATTCACTCCTTCTTGGGTTGTTGATGAAGTGGAGATTGCTGCTACTTGATTCCTCTCCATCTTCTTGGTGAGGTCAGCCAGCTGCTGGGTAATGAGCTTGTTTTGGGTCAACAGAGCATCTACATTGTTTAGCTCCATTACTCCTCTTGTGTTCCCTCTTTCAGAAGAATAGAAGTAGTCGTTCTCTGCTACTGTTTCAATAACATCTATGGCTTCCTCAATAGTCTTCTTCTTGTTCAAAAATCCTCCGGATGAATGGTCTACGACCTTCTTTGACTCATAAGAGAGCCCTTCATAGAAAATATGCAGCTGCACCCATTCGTTGAATATATCTGGTGGGCACCTCCTTGTGAGGTCCTTAAATCTCTCACATGCTTCATACAAAGTTTCACCATCTTGTTGCCTGAAAGTTTGGACCTCAGCTCTCAGCCTATTGATTCTTTGAGGAGGGTAAAATCTTGCTAAGAATTTATTCACAACGTCTTCCCGAGTTGTCAAGCTTTCCTTTGGGAAAGACTCCAGCCATTTGGCTGCTTTATCCTTAAGTGAGAATGGAAACAAGAGCAGTCTATAGGTGTCAGGATGAACACCATTAGACTTCACTGTGTCACATATCCTCAAGAAGGTGGTTAGATGTTGATTGGGATCTTCTTGGACACCTCCTCCAAACGAACAGTTGTTCTGAACAAGGGTGATGAGCTGTGGTTTAAGTTCAAAGTTGTTGGCATGGATTGTTGGCTTTTGGATGCTACTTCCATAATTGCCTGGGTTTGGATTGATGTAAGAGCCCAAAACTCTTCTATCCTCCCCAGCATGATATGCTCTACCTCCTCCCCCATGGTTGTGATCCTCTTCTTCATGATTGGTTTTCCATGTTGTCTTCCATGTTTGGTTCAAAGAATTCCTCTTCTTCCTTAGCACCAACCACTTTCTTTCCTTTTGCCTCCCTCCTTAATCTAAGGAAGGTCCTCTCAGGTTCAGAATCGAAGGAAGTTGAAGCCCCGCTTCTTCTCCCTGTCATACAACCATCAAGTGCAAGCAAGAAAAGATAGGTGCAGAAAGTATTTTTGTCAGAATTACTGTTAGTTGTGGGTGATGCAATATATCAAACAGTTAGTGGGTTAGCAAACAGAATTGAAAATAACAAAGAAAAACAAAAGAGTAGAGGAGGAAGGGAAGAAGTTTAACTAAAACAGAAAGTAAATCTCTCAAACAGAAAATGAAATTTACAAAATAAAAATGCTCAATCTAGTGATCTTCCAATTTAATCATTGTTGATGCACAATCAATCCCCGGCAACGGTGCCATAAACTTGATGCGGGTGGAAACTGTCTCCCAACAAATTTCCTTCGGCAAGTGTACCGAATTTGTCGTCAAGTAAAAACTCACAATAGAGTGAGGTCGAATCCCACAGGGATTGATTGATCAAGCAACTTTAATTAGAAGAATGTTCTAGTTGAGCGAATCCAGAATTTGGGTTGAGAGTTGCAGAAAATAAAATGGCAGAAATGTAAATAACAGAAAAGTAAATGCTAGAATTAAAGGACTGGAAGTAAATGACTGAAAGTAAATTGCAAAATTGTAAATGGGAGTGGGGGATTTGCTCATAAAAGTAAATGGCAGAAATTAAAGAGAATGGGTAAGATCAGAGATGGGGAGTTCATTGGGCTCAGGAGATGTTGCAATTCTCCGTATCAAGTTCATTTTTATCTCTTCCTCAATCAATGCACTCATTGATCTCCTTGGCAATCTTAATTGATTGAATTACAATTTCTTGCAATTCAATCTCTCAAATCTTGATCAATAGCCAATTCCTTGGTCAATTGCTCATGAGAAGAGATGAAGTATGGTCACTGATTATACCACATGCATTTCCCAAATCAAGTATTGAGAGGGTTATAGTCACATACCCATCCAAACCCAATTTGGTCCAGCATGAGAAAGCATTTCTAGCTTGATCTCTTCATTCCTCTTTCAAGGTTCAGAAGAGAGTTTGAATAGCTTCTTTTCCAAGATAACTACCCAATTGGATGAAGATCGAAAGCTTTCATGTAAAATCAAGAGAAAAGATAGAAGAAGAATAATGAAAATTAGTATTGATCCATCAAATTACAACAGAGCTCCCTAACCCAATGAAAGGGGTTTAGTTGTTCATAGCTCTAGAAAATGAAAACAAAGATGGATAATACATAATAAAACTAGAAAAATGCAGAGAAGGTAAAATACAGAGAGTAGTTCTCTTTTCCAACCTCCAGAACTCCTAAACAATTCAAAGCTACTCCTATATATACTACTTTTCTCAGCTTCTAGTTGGCTCTTCAAGTCTTGGGCCTTTGGATCTTGAGTTTGAAGCAGTTCTCTTCTTCATTTGGGCTTGGCTTTACTTGAAGAGAGAAAGTGTGAAGTGGGCAGAGACTTTAGCTCAGGACGTTAGGGGTGTTAACGTTTAGTGAAAATATGAGTTCGAGAACGTTAGTGACAATCAACTTTCTCACTAACGTTCCTAAGTAAAAGCCACGTTAAATTCAACGTTAGTGGCACAAACGTTGCCACTAACGTTGCCTCTAAGTCCTTCGCACACGTTATTGAGACTTAACATTCCCAATAACTTTGAAAAGCCCCCTTTGTTCCCACGTTAGAGCCCACGTTAGCATAGTTAACGTGGCTCTTTAACGTGGGCTTGCCATCCTTCGAGAACGTTAGTGACACTAAACATTGTCACTAACGTTCCAAGGTGCCCCTATGTCTCACGTTAGAGTTCACATTAACTGGGTTAAAGTGGCTTCTAACGTGGCCATGCTTATCCATCCTCAACGTTGGTCACAATGTTGAATGTCACTAACGTTGGCGTTTCTTTCACTCATCAACGTTAGCTTCCACGTTAACTAAGTTAACGTGGAAGTTAACGTGGCTCCTTGGGGGGTTGCGTGGTTGCTTCCAACGTTAGTGACCATGTTGGGTGTCACTAACGTTGTCGACCACTCTTGCTTCTTACGTTAGCTCCCTCGTAAACCAAGTTAACGTGGGAGTTAACGTGGTATGTTTCTCCTTAGGCCAACGTTAGTGACAATGTTGAATGTCACTAACGTTGGCGTTTCTTCCCCCTTTTTAACGTTAGAGGCCATGTTAACTAAGTTAACGTGGACTCTAACGTGGCCAGTTATGAGCATTTGCCAACGTTAGTGACAATGTTAAGTGTCACTAACGTTGGCTCAACTTCCCCTCTCCACGTTAGAGTTCACGTTAACTTAGTTAACGTGACTCTTAACGTGGTCAATGATGGCTTCGAGAGCGTTATTGGCAATCACTTTTCTCATTAACTTTGCAAGTTACCTCCCATTCCTTGCTTCCTTTGATCCTGCAATCAAGCAATAGAGCGCATCAAAGTTCTAGTCCAAGTCATGCGCAATGCAACATATAATTTGTCACTAAACTCATGCAAAATCCTCATGAAATAATGTAAAATGCACAATGTATGCTTGAATCAAGGTGTAAGTGAATATCTACCCAAAACTAGCTTATTTCCTAAGGGAATGCATGAAACTAACCTAAAAATAGAAAAGAAAAGGTCAGTGAAATTGGCCAAGATGCCTTGGCATCAATGATGATGTATGATGAATTGATGATTTGGGTTGTTGATTAATTGAAATGTTGATGTTGATAGTATGGTATTGAAAATTAGGAATGGAATTGATTATGATGATTGTTGGTAATGGGGGAATGATAATTGATTTATGTATTGGTTGAAATATGAATGTATTATTATGTATTTGATAATGGGGATTGATGATTGCTTAAGGTGGAGTTATGAGTTAAGGTATGAAAAGTGTGAAATATGATGTGTTTTGGGAGTTGATGAGATGGTGGTTTAGTTTTGGTTCTGAAATTGGAAAATTGAAAACTTTGTGAATTTCGGTAAAAATGGAATTTTGGTGAAATTTGACAGATCATAACTTGAGCTTCAGTTCTCAAAAATTGTTGAAATTTGTTTTAAATTAAAGTTCATTGAAAAATCTTTAAATGGATATAAAGTTTGTAAAAAATGGATTTTTGTAGAGGAAGTTACGATCATTCAAAGTTTGGTGTCAAAATCTGAATTCTGTGAATGCTGCAGAATTTGTGAATTCTAGTTTGTGTACGCACGCACACCCCTGTGAGTTTTTGAACCTGTGCGCACGTACAGCCTTTTGCGTATGCGCACACAGGGGAAGGCTTGCTATTGAGAGCGCTAGCACGACCCATGTGCACACACAACCAACAAGGTTTCGCAAGCCGTGCGCACGCACAGCCCTGTGCGCACGCACACGTTGGAAAGTGCATTCTGTTGAGGGCTCGCATGCCTTCTGCGAGCAAACAGAATTGGAAAATTTTATACTTGTGCATATTCACACCTCTAAGCGTACGCACACATTTTGTAAATCTTCTTGGCCGTGCGCACACACCCCTGTGCGTACGCATGATGAGCGGATAATTCATACGCTTTTTGGCATTGTTTTTAGAATATTTTTAGTATGTTTTAGTTAGTTTTTATTATATTTTTATTAATTTTTAAATAAAAATCATATTTCTGGACTTTACTATAATTTTGTGTGTTTTTCTGTGATTTCAGGTATTTTCTGGCTGAAATTGAGGGACCTGAGCAAAAATCTGATTCATAGGTTGAAAAAGGACTGCAGATGCTGTTGGATTCTGACCTCCCTACACTCGAAGTAGATTTTCTGGAGATACAGAAGCCCAATTTGCGCGCTCTCAATTGCGTTGAAAAGTAGACATCCTGAGCTTTCCAGCAATATGTAATAGTTCATACTTTGCCCGAGTTTTGATGGCCCAAACTGGCGTCCCAAGTCAGCATAGAAATTTTGGCGTCAAAACGCCAGAACTGGCATAAAAGCTGGAGTTAAATGCCCAAATTGGCACAAAAGTCAAGAAAAGTCTCTACACGTGAAAGCTTCAATACTCAACCCAAGCACACACCAAGTGGGCCCAGAAGTGGATTCTGCATCATTTACTTATTTCTATAAACCCTAGGCTACTAGTCTCTATAAATAGGACTTTTTACTATTGTATTTTCATCCTTTTAATCATGTTTTGATGATTGAACCCTCTTTGGGAAGGCTGGCCATTCGGCCATGCCTGGACCTTTTGTTCTTATGTATTTTCAACGGTAGAGTTTCTACAGACCATAGATTAAGGTGTGGAGCTCTGCTGTTCTTCATGAATTAAAACAAAGTACTACTGTTTTTCTATTCAATTCACGCCTACTTCTTCTCTAAGATATACACTCGTTCTTCAACTTGATGAATGTGATGATCCGTGACACTCATCATCATTCTCACCTATGAATGCGTGCCTGACAACCACTTCCGTTCTATATGCAATCAAGCTTGAATGTGTATCTCTTGGGTTTCTAATCTAAGATTAAAACCTTCGTGGTATAGGCTAGAATTATTTGCGGCCATTCCTGAGATCCATAAAGTCTAAACCTTGTCTGTGGTATTCCGAGTAGGATCTGGGAAGGGATGACTGTGACGGGCTTCAAACTCGCGAGTGTTGGGCGTGTGACAGACGCAAAAGGATCAATGGATCCTATTCCAACATGATCGAGAACCGACAGATGATTAGCCGTGCGGTGACAGTGCATTTGGAACATTTTCACTGAGAGGACGGGAAGTAGCCATTGACAATGGTGATGCCCAACATAAAGTTTTCCATGGAAAGGAGTATGAATGATTGGATGAAGGCAATAGGAAAGCAGAAGTTTAAGAGGAACAAAGCATCTCGATACACTTATCTGAAATTCCTACCAATGAATTGCATAAGTATCTCTATCTTTATTTTATGTTTTATTCATATTTTAATTATCAATCTTCCATAAGCATTTGAATTTGCCTGACTGAGATTTACAAGATGACCATAGCTTGCTTCAAGCCGACAGTCTCCGTGGGATCGACCCTTACTCACGTAAGGTTTATTACTTGGACGACCCAGTGTACTTGCTGGTTAGTTGTGCAGAGTTGTGATAAAGAGTTAAGATTACAATTGTGTGTACCAAGTTGTTGGTGCCATTGATGATCACAATTTCGTGCACCAAGTTTTTGGCGCCGTTGCTGGGGATTGTTCGAGTTTGGACAACTGACGGTTCATCTTGTTGCTTAGATTAGGTAATTTTATTTTATGTTTAAGCTTTTATTTTTTTTATTTTTCGAAATAAAATAATATTTCTATTCTGTTCTTCATAGTTTTTAAGAATGAATTCTAGAGTTTCATGATGATTTGTTGAAGTCTGGCTGGTTGTGAAACCATGTCTAAACTTTTGGACCAAGGTTTCAACTTATCATCACAAGAGCTTGTTGATTTCTATCAATTTTGCTGTTGAAAGTAATGATCTGCTAAAGCTTGGCTGGCCATTGGCCATGTCTAGTGTTTTGGACCGAAGCTTTCACTGAAAGCTTGGCTGGCTAGTAAGCCATGTCTAATTCCTAGACCGGAGTTTTAGACTAACATTGCAATGATTCCTGGAATTCTCATTGAAAATTTTGAATCCCTTTATTTTCCTTTCCATATAATTTTAGAAAAATCACAAAAAATTTTTATAAAATCATAAAAATAAAAAATATTTTATGTATCTTAGTGTCAATTTTTAAAGTTTGGTGTCAATTGCATGGCTTTCTTCTTCTTGCATTTTTTCTAATATATGTAGTATGATCTTCATTGATCTTCAAGCTGTTCTTGATGATTCCATAGCTCTGATCTTTAATTTCTCTTATTTTGTGTCTTTTGTTGTTTCTCATATGCATTTTCAATTTGTTACGGTCCTTAGTATACAAACTTCCAAGTTTGGTGCCTTGCATGCATTGTTTATTTGATCTTAGTTGCATCCTTTTTATTATTGTATCTCATCATTAAAAATTCAAAAAAAATTTCAAAATTGTGTCTTTTCAAGTCAATAACACAGAGAATTGAAGATTCAGAACATGCAGCAGAGGAATTACAGGAAAAAGCTGGGCGTTCAAAACGCCCAGTGAAGAAGGAAAACTGGCGTTTAAACGCCAGCCAGGATAACTGGCTGGGTGTTAAACGCCCAAAAAGGTAGCATTTTGGGCGTTAAACGCCAGAATGGTTGCCATTCTAGGAGTTTAATGCCAGGAGGACACTAGATGGAAGATTTCGTTTTTAATTCAAATCTTTTTCAAATTTTCAAAATTTTTCAAAATCAAATCTTTTTCAAATCATATCTTTTCAATCATATCTTTTCAAAATCAATTTCTTTTCAATTTTTTATTTATTACTATTTTCGAAAATCCTTGCTACAATTAGTGATTTAATTCAAGATTTTCAAGTTATTACTTGCCTATTAAGAAAGAAGCAAAAGTTTTAATTCTAGAATCAGATCTTTTAATTTCTTGTTGGTCAAGTAATCAACTTTAATTTTAAAAACTTTCTTCTTTTAAATTTGATTCTCAGTCATATCTTCTCAATCATGTCTTTTCAATCACATATTTTTCAAAATTAAGTTTCAATCATATCTTTTTTATTTCTAATTTTAAAATCTTTTTCAAAAAACACTTAATTTCTTTCCCAATATTAGTTTTCGAAAATCATTTACCAAATTTTCAAAATTTCTGTTAATTATTTCAAAATCTTTTACTTTATTTTCGAAAATTCTTCCCCTCTTCTCACATCCTTCTATTTAAAAGACTAACACCTCTCCATTATCAACAATTCGAACTCTATCTCTCTTGATAAGTTCGAATTCTCTCTTCTCTACCTCATCCTTCTATTTTTTTTCCTCTGACACCTCAAGGAATCTCTATACTGTGACATAGAGGATTCCATATTTTCTTCTCCTCCCTTTTCATATGAGCAGGAGCAAGGACAAAGGCATTCTTGTTGAAGCTGATCCTGAACCTGAAAGGATCTTGAAGAGAAAGCTAAGAGAAGCTAAAGTACAACTCTCTATAGAGGACCTAAGAGAACTTTTCAAACAAGAAGAAGCCATGGCAGCCGAAAACAACAACAATGCCAACAATGCAAGGAAGGTGCTTGGTGACTTTACTGTACCTACTCCTGACTTCTATGGGAGAAGCATCTCAATCCCTGACATTGGAGCAAAAAACTTTGAGCTTAAGCCTCAATTAGTTTCTCTGATGCAACAGAATTGCAAGTTTCATGGACATCTATTGGAAGATCCTCATCAATTTTTAGCTGAATTCTTGCAAATCTGTGACACTGTCAAGACCAATGGGGTTGATCCTGAGGTCTATAGACTTATGCTTTTTCCCTTTGCTGTAAGAGACAGAGTTAGAACATGGTTGGATTCACAACCTAAAGAAAGCCTGAACTCTTGGGAAAAGCTAGTCAATGCCTTCTTGGCAAAATTCTTTCCACCTCAAAATTGAGTAAGCTTAGAGTGGAAGTCCAAACCTTCAGACAGAAAGAAGGTGAATCCCTCTATGAAGCTTGGGAAAGATACAAGCAATTGATCAGAAGGTGTCCTTCTGACATGCTCTCAGAATGGAGCATCATAGGTATCTTCTATGATGGTCTGTCTGAACTGTCTAAGATGTCATTGGATAGCTCTGCTGGAGGATCTCTTCATCTGAAGAAGATGCCTACAGAAGCTCAGGAACTCATTGAAATAGTTGCAAATAACCAATTCATGTACACCTTTGAAAGGAATCCTGTGAATAATGGGACAAGTCAGAAGAAAGGAGTTCTTGAGATTGATACTCTGAATGCCATATTGGCTCAGAACAAAATATTGACTCAACAAGTCAATATGATTTCTCAGAGTCTGTCTGGAATGCAAGCAGCAACAGGCAGTACCAAAGAAGCTTCATCTGAAGAAGAAGCTTATGATCCTGAGAACCCAACAATAGAAGAGGTAAATTACATGGGAGAATCCAATGGAAACACCTATAATCCTTCATGGAGAAATCATCCAAACCTCTCATGGAAGGATCAACAGAGGCCTCAACAAGGCTTCAACAACAATAATGGTGGAAGAAATAGGTTTAGCAATGGCAAGCCTTTTTCATCATCTTCTCAGCAACAGACAGAGAATTCTAAGGAGAGCCACTCTGACTTAGCAACTGTAGTCTCTGATCTAATTAAAACCACTCAAAGTTTCATGACTAAAACAAGGTCCTCCATTAGAAATTTGGAGGCACAAGTGGGTCAGCTGAGCAAGAAAGTTACTGAACTCCCTCCTAGTACTCTTCCAAGCAATACATAAGAGAATCCAAAAGGAGAATGCAAGGCCATTAACATGACCCACACGGCCGAACCTGGAGAGGAGAAAGAGGCAGTGATCTCCACTGAGGAAGACCTCAATGGACGTCCACTGGCCTCCAAGGAGTTCCCTAATGAGGAACCATGGGAATCTGAGGCTCACACTGAGACCATAGAGATTCCATTGAATTTACTTTTGCCATTCATGAGCTCTGATGAGTATTCTTCCTCTGAAGAAGATGAAGATGTTACTGAAGAACAAGTTACTAAGTACCTTGGAGCAATCATGAAGCTAAATGCCAAGCTATTTGGTAATGAGACTTGGGAGGATGAACCCCCATTGCTCACCAAAGAACTGGATGACTTGACTAGGCAAAAATTACCTCTGAAGAGATAAGATCCTGGAAAGTTCTCAATACCTTGTACCATAGGCACCATGACCCTTGAGAAGGCTCTGTGTGACCTAGGGTCAAGCATAAACCTCATGCCTCTCTCTGTAATGGAGAAGCTAGGAATCTTTGAGGTACAAGCTGTAAGAATCTCACTAGAGATGGTAGACAATTCAAGAAAATAGGCTTATAGACTTGTAGAGGATGTCTTGGTGAAGGTTGAAGGCCACTACATCCCTGCTGATTTCATAATCCTAGACACTGCGAAGTGTATGGATGAATCCATCATCCTTGGCAGACCCTTCCTAGCCACAACAAGAGCTGTGATTGATGTTGACAGAGGAGAATTGGTCCTTCAAGTGAATGAGGACTCCCTTGTGCTTAAAGCTCAAGGATCCCCCTCTGTAACCATGGAGAGGAAGCATGAAAAGCTTCTCTCAATGCAGAGTCAAACAAAATCCCCACCTTCAAACTCTAAGTTTGGTGTTGGGAGGCCACAACCAAACTCTAAGTTTGGTGTTAATAGGCCATCATCATGCTCTGAGTATCTGCGAGGCTCCATGAGAGCCCACTGTCAAGCTACTGACATTAAAGAAGTGCTTGTTAGGAGGCAACCCAATTTTACTTATCTATGTTAAATTTCTATTTTCCATTGTTATTTTCTATTTTCTATAGGTTGATGATCATGTGAAGTCACAAAACAATTGAAAAAGCAAAAACAAACTAAAAAACAGAATGAAAAATAGCACACCCTGGAGGAGAAGCCTACTGGCGTTTAAACGCCAGTAAGGGCAGCAGAATGGGCGTTAAACGCCCAGTCTGGCACCATTCTGGGTGTTTAACGCCAGAAATGAGCACCAGACTGGCGTTTAACGCCAGAAAAGGGCAAGAAGCTGGCGTTAAACACCAGAAATGTGCAGCAACCTAGCGTTTAACGCCAGGATTGGCAGCAGCAGGCGTTTTGCACGCCTAATTGGTGCAGGGATGAGAAATCCTTGACACCTCAAGATCTATGGACCCCACAGGATCCCCACCAACCTCAACTTACTCTCTTTCTTCTTTACACCTTTTCATAATACTCTTCCCCAAATACCCTTCACCAATCAACTCAATACCTCTTCCCAAAAAAACCCCTCACCTATCAAATCTTACCCTCTTCTCCATAAACCCTTCACCAATTTACATCCACCCATCATAAACCCCACCTACCTCACCATTCAAATTCAAAACACTTTCCCTCCCAAACCCACCCATACATGGCCGAACCAAACCGCCCTCTCCACTCCTATATAAACCCATCTTCACTCCTTCATTTTCATACATCTTAAACACTACTACTTCACCCCCTTGGCCGAAACACTACCCCCCTCCATCTCCTCTATTTCTTCTCCCTCTACTCTCTTCATTCTTCTTTTGCTCGAGGACCTAAGGCCGGAGAAACCTCTAGAAAGAGGAAAGGGAAGGCAAAAGCTTCCACCTCCGAGTCATGGAAGATGGAGAGATTCATCTCAAAGGTGCATCAAGACCACTTCTATGAAGTCGTGGCCAAGAAGAAAGTGATCCCTGAGGTCCCTTTCAAGCTCAAAAAGGGTGAATATCCAGAGATCCGACATGAGATTCGAAGAAGAGGTTGGAAAGTTCTCACCAACCCCATTCAACAAGTCGGAATCTTAATGTTTCAAGAGTTTTATGCCAATGCATGGATCACCAAGAACCATGATCAAAGTGTGAACCCGGATCCAAAGAATTGGATTACAATGGTTCGGGGGAAATACTTAGATTTCAGTCCGAAAAATGTAAGGTTGGCATTCAACTTGCCAATGATGCAAGGAGATGCACACCCCTACACTAGAAGGGTCAACACTTATCAAAGGTTGGACCAAGTCCTCATAGACAATTGTGAAGAGGGCACTCAATGGAAGAGAGATTCAAGAGGAAAGTTGGTTCAACTAAGAGGGCACTCAATCATTCCCACTAGCAACCAGTCTGGAGTTACTATAGACCGGGTTATCATGATCCACAGCATTATGATTGGAGAAGAAGTAGAAGTTCATGAGGTTATATCCCTAGAACTCTACAATGTGGCGGACAAGTCCTCTACTTTGTCAAGGTTAGCCTTCCCTCATCTTATTTGTCACCTTTGCAATTCAGCTGGAATTGACATAAAGGAAGACATCCTCATTGTTGAGGACAAGCCCATCACTAAGAAAAGGATAGAGCAAACAAGAGATCCCACTCATGGACAAGAGCATGAGGAAATTCCTCATCATGAAATCCCTGAGATGCCTCAAGGGATGCACTTTCCTCCACAAAATTATTGGGAGTAAATTAACACCTCCCTAGGAAAATTGAGTTCCAACATAGGACAACTAAGGGTGGAGCATAAAAAGCCTTCCATCCTCCTCCATGAAATTAGAGAAGACCAAAGAGTTATGAGAGAGGAGCAACAAAGGCAAGGAAGAGATATTGAGGAGCTCAAGCACTCCATAAGATCTTCAAGAGGAAGAACAAGCCGCCATCACTAAGGTGGACCCGTTCTTTAATTTCCTTGTTCTTTATTTTCTGTTTTTCGAATTTTTATGCTTTATATTTATTTATGTTTGTGTCTTTATTACATGATCACTAGTGCCTACGTGTCTATGCCTTAAAGCTATGAAAATGAGTCCATCACCTTAAATGAAAAATGTTTTTAATTGAAAAAGAAAAAGAAGTGCATGAATTTCGAATTTTAAAACAGTTTAGTTATTTTGATGTGGTGGCAATACTTTTGTCTTTCTGAATGAATTCTTCAACAGTGCATATTTTTTGAATTCGTTGTTCATGAATGTTAAAATTGTTGTCTCTTGAAAAAATGATGGAAAAGGAGAAATGTTATTTGATAATCTGAAAAATCATAAAATTGATTCTTGAAGCAAGAAAAAGCAGTGAAAAGCTTGTAGAAAAAAATATATATGCGAAAAAAAGAGAAAGAAAGAAAAAGAAAAAGAAAGCAGAAAAAGCCAATAGCCCTTTAAACCAAAAGGCAAGGGTAAAATAAAAAAGGATCCAAGGCTTTGAGCATCAGTGGATAGGAGGGCCCACAGGAATAAAATTCTGGCCTAAGCCGTGAAACCAAGCTGTCCCTAACCATGTGCTTGTGGCGTGAAGGTGTCAAGTGAAAACTTGAGACTGAGCGGTTAAAGTCGTGGTCCAAAAGCAAAAAGAGTGTGCTTAAGAGCTCTAGACACCTCTAATTGGGGACTCTAGCAAAGCTGAGTCACAATCTGAAAAGGTTCACCCAGTTATGAGTCTATGGCATTTATGTATCCGGTGGTAATACTGGAAAACAAAATGCTTAGGGTTATGGCCAAGACTCATAAAGTAAATGTGTTCAAGAATCAACATACTGAACTAGGAGAATCAATAACACTATCTGAATTCTGAGTTCTTATAGATGCCAATCATTCTAAACTTCAATGGATAAAGTGAGATGCCAAAACTGTTCGGAAGCAAAAAGCTAATAGCCCCGCTCATCTAGTTAAGACTGATCTTCATAGATGTTTTTGGGATTCATTGTATATTCTATTCTTTTTATCCTATTTGATTTTTAGTTGCTTGGGGACAAGCAACAATTTAAGTTTGGTGTTGTGATGAGCGAATAATTTATACGCTTTTTGGCATTGTTTTTAGTATATTTTAGTTAGTTTTTATTATATTTTTATTAGTTTTTAAATAAAAATTACATTTCTGGACTTTACTATGAGTTTTTGTGTTTTTCTATGATTTCAGATATTTTCTGGCTGAAATTGAGGGACCTGAGCAAAAATCTGATTCAGAGGCTGAAAAAGGACTGCAGATGCTGTTGGATTCTGACCTCCCTGCACTCAAAGTGGATTTTCTGGAGCTACAGAAGCCCAATTGGTGCGCTCTCAATTCGGTTGGAAAGTAGACATCCTGGGCTTTCCAGAAATATATAATAGTTCATACTTTGTCCGAGATTTAATGGCCCAAACCGGCGTTCCAATTCAGCATAGAAATTCTGGCGTCAAAATGCCAGAACTGGCATAAAAGCTGGAGTTAAACGCCCAAACTGGCACAAAAGCTGGCGTTTAACTCCAAGAAATGTCTCTACACACCATAGATTAAGGTGTGGAGCTCTGCTGTTTTTCATGAATTAATACAAAGTACTACTGTTTTTCTATTCAATTCACGCCTACTTCTTCTCTAAGATATACACTCGTTCTTCAACTTGATGAATGTGATGATCCGTGACACTCATCATCATTCTCACCTATGAACGCGTGCCTGACAACCACTTCCGTTCTACATACAATCAAGCTTGAATGTGTATCTCTTGGGTTTCTAATCTAAGATTAAAACCTTCGTGGTATAGGCTAGAATTATTGGTGGCCATTCCTGAGATCCGAAAAGTCTAAACCTTGTCTATGGTATTCTGAGTAGGATCTGGGAAGGGATGACTGTGACGAGCTTCAAACTCGCGAGTGTTGGGCATGTAACAGACGCAAAAGGATCAATGGATCCTATTCCAATATGATCGAGAACCGACAGATGATTAGCCGTGCGGTAATAGCGCATTTGGAACATTTTCACTGAGAGGACGGGAAGTAGCTGATGCCAAGGCATCTTAGGCTAGTTTCACTAGTATTTTTCTGTTAGTTTTAGTGGTTTTATGCATTTTCTTGAGCTTAAAGTAACCAAGAATGGTTAAAAGAATAACAAAGCAATGAACCATCCAAACAATATGATTTTGATGCAAATTCCATGAGTTTTAGTTATATTACTTGAATGCTATGAATGGAAGATTTCTCATGAAATTTTGCAAGACTTTGATGCATTTGATTGGATGATTTCAGGGAAGAAGAGGCTAAGCAAGGAAGCAACAAAATCAATAAAGGAAGCTTGAATATCACGTGTGGAGTTTAAGTTCCAGTTTAAGCCTAAACTGGAGCTTAAATGCCAGAATCATGAAGGCTAAGAAATGCTGGAATTGAAGTTTAACCTCCAGTTTAACCTTAAACTGGAGGTTAAACGCCAGAAGCGAGAAGGATACCAAGGGGGGCAGTTCCACGTTTAACCTCCAGTTTAACCTTAAACTGGAGGTTAAACGCCAGAAGTGGGAAGTGCACCAGGGAGCCATTCCACGTTTAAGCTCCAGTTTAACCTTAAACTGGAGCTTAAATGTGTTCGAGCAAGAACT
>NC_029787.2:77327764-77341050 GCF_000816755.2 Arachis ipaensis
TGACTCACTAACTGTTTGAATTAATTCCTCAATTGCTCTAACCATACTCTTCTATTAACCAAGAGTATTTCACTTGTTTGTGCCTGTGCTGTGTTCTTGTATGACAGGTAGGAGAGGAGAGACATCAACTCCTCCATATACCGAACCAGAGGCCTTGCTGTTGGGGCAGTGTTAGGACAAAGGAAAGACAATTTGGTACATGTGATTTATTATGCCAGTAAAGTCTTGAATGCTAACCAAAGGAATTACACAACCACTGAAAAAGAACTCTTAGCAATAGTCTTTGCATTTGACAAATTTAGATCCTATCTCAATGGATCTAAAGTCATTGTCTTCACTGATCATTCAGCTTTAAAATACTTACTTGCTAAACAAGAATCCAAACCAAGACTTATTAGATGGGTTCTTTTGTTACAGGAATTTGACATTGAAATCAAAGACAAGAAGGGTGTAGAGAACAAGGTAGCAGACCATTTATCAAGGATACCATGTGAAGAAGGAAGAGCACAAAGCACACATATAAATGAGTGCTTCCCTGATGAACAACTCATGGTAATTCACAAAGCACCCTGGTTTGCAGACATAGCAAACTTCAAGGCTTTGTAGGAAAGGAAACAAGGATCTTAAAGCATGAAGCAACAATTAGGAAAAGAAGGAGAAAGCAAATTGTTTCTTGGCAACAAAGAGAAAACAAGGAATTTCACAAGGTGGTATTGTTCTGTGATAATTCTTTAAAAAGGGCAAACAAAAGCATGCTTGTTCTAGTTTAAACTGTGAATGTTGAATCTTTCTGGAATGAGAAGTTTTTAGTATGAGTGTCGGTTTATTGCTTTGAATAAAGTGAATGCCTAGATGTTTGGATACAAATGTGAACTAAAATGCCTGAAGTGGATATGTGTAGTGCACTGATAAGAAAAAGAAAATGCCAAAGGTTTGTGCAACACATGACACTAAGCAACCAAGGAGCAAGGTAGCTCTAAGAAAAAGAAAAGAAAAACAAAGAAGAGAAGTGCCAAGGACATAAGAATAACAAGAGGCCATAGCAGTGTTTGATGGATGCAATGAAAAAGTGATAATCTTACCTGATAAAAATGAAAAAGTGATGCTGCAACTTTCTGCATAAAACCCTTCTGAGGAACATCAAATGCTTGCTAATATAGCCAATGTAATTGCTTTCTGTTTCATACTTTCTTCTTAAATAACTCAGGACTTGCTTAGGGACAAGCAAGTATTAAGTTTGGTGTTGTGAAGCCAAGGCATCTTAGGCTAGTTTCACTAGTATTTTTCTGTTTGTTTTAGTGGTTTTATGCATTTTCTTGAGCTTAAAGTAACCAAGAATGGTTAAAAGAATAACAAAGCAATGAACCATCCAAACAATATGATTTTGATGCAAATTCCATGAGTTTTAGTTATATTACTTGAATGCTATGAATGGAAGATTTCTCATGAAATTTTGCAAGACTTTGATGCAATTGTTTGGATGATTTCAGGGAAGAAGAGGCTAAGCAAGGAAGCAACAAAATCAATAAAGGAAGCTTGAATATCACGTGTGGAGTTTAAGTTCCAGTTTAAGCCTAAACTGGAGCTTAAACGCCAGAATCATGAAGGCTAAGAAATGCTGGAATTGAAGTTTAACCTCCAGTTTAACCTTAAACTGGAGGTTAAACGCCAGAAGCGAGAAGGATACCAAGGGGGGCAGTTCCACGTTTAACCTCCAGTTTAACCTTAAACTGGAGGTTAAACGCCAGAAGTGGGAAGTGCACCAGGGAGCCATTCCACGTTTAAGCTCCAGTTTAACCTTAAACTGGAGCTTAAACGTGTTCGACCAAGAACTCTCCTCCAGGGTTGCTTTCTCCATTTCCACGTTTAATCCGCTCAACTAGAACACACTTCTAATCCGAATTGCTCACTCAACCAATCCTTGTGGGATTCGACCTCACTCTATTGTGAGTTTTTACTTGACGATAACCGGTGCACTTGCCGGAAGGAATTTTGCCGATCGTGCAATTTCCTAAATCGTAGCATAACTAGTTTATGCGCATCAGTAGCCATTGACAACGGTGATGCCTAACATAAAGCTTGCCATGGAAAGTAGTATGAACGATTGGATGAAGGCAATAGGAAAGCAAAAGTTTAGGAGGAACAAAGCATCTCCATACGCTTATCTGAAATTCCTATCAATGAATTGCATAAGTATCTCTATCTTTATTTTATGTTTTATTCATATTTTAATTATCAATCCTCCATAACCATTTGAATCTGCCTGACTGAGATTTACAAGATGACCATAGTTTGCTTCAAGCCGACAGTCTCCGTGGGATCGACCCTTACTCACGTAAGGTTTATTACTTGGACGACCCAGTGCACTTGCTGGTTAGTTGTGCGGAGTTGTGATAAAGAGTTGAGATTATAATTGTGCGTACCAAGTTGTTGGCGCCATTGATGATCACAATTTTGTGCACCAACGCACATGTCCTGTTTTTCAACTAAATTCTTGTTTTTAACTATTTCACCTTCCCAACAAGCTTGTAAACTTCTGTGACACCTAATCAAGACTCTTTGGCATATTTTCGGGTATCAAAACATGGGAATAGGTTCTAGGAGATTTAATTTGGTTATACCTTGAAAAGTTAGAGAACGGTGGCTTAGGTTTCTGGTGTACTGGGATGGGTTTGGAAAAGCGAAAAGGGAGAAAGATATATGAATTGAGAGCTGATGAACTAATGAGTTCGGAAAGGAAATTATGAATTGACAGTGGTTAAGTTGAGTCGAGGACTCAGAGTTTGAAAAGATGAATTATTGATATAATGAAATAATAATTTTTTCAAAACCTCTGATATAACATTTTTAAATTGTGATTGTTGAGACGCTATGCGCCCGGCAGGGACAGCGGTTGGATCCCGCCTGTCGAGGTAGCGGCAGCGGTGCAAGGGCGGTGGTTCATCCCACTTGCGTTGAGATATGGGGTCCGTGGCAAGAGTATCCCGCTCGCATCCCTTCGGATTACTAGAGTGTGCAGGCACAAAATCCTGGATGGTGTTCCGAGCACCATATCTTGGGGGTTCCCATTATGATTCCGAAGGGCGACATCTCCATGGAGATGTGTCGGGTTGGCAGTTGAACTGACAATGTGATATCACAGCCAGTAAGATAGGCATTCATCATATGCATCTTCTATCTGTTTGTATGCTTTGTCGACTTGAAATTGTTTGCCTAATTGTATAACATGCCTAATTGCCTATTTGAATTACTTGATATATATACCTATACTTGTGTTTTACTTGCATTATATTAATTGTGTATTCTACTGGGATTGAGGAGGTTCAGAAGGCGGTGGCGATGGGATCGCATGGAGGATAGGTTGGTGAAGGCTGTGGGACAGCGGAGACTTGTTAGTTAGAAAATCCACTAAGTTAGATTACCCTTCTAATATGTTAAGGTTTTAAGTTATGCTTTACTGTTTTAGTTATGCTTTAAGATGAATCTTGTGATGGATATGATGTTCTAGGATTGCTTCTGGCGTCCCGGAGTCTTATATCTTACATCATTGGGCACTGTTACCATACTGAGAACCTCCGATTCTCATACCATATTCTGTTGTTATTTTTTAGATGCAGGTTGCAACTACCTCAGTGAGTTGCTTCGATGGTGACAGAGCGGAGGATCCTGGATATATTTTGGAGTCTTTTTGCTTATTTTGTTTATATCTCTCACTTTTGTATTTATTTTCGCCTAGAGGCTTATTTTGAGAGAAAAACTTGTATAAGCTATTTTAACTTTCAGATTTCTTTATTGTCTGTATATAGCTACCCAGCCTAAACTCCGCGAGCCGTGGCTAGATCATTACATTATTATACTCTGATATTTTGTTATATTATATCTATATCTTGTGCGTTAAGTTTGTAGTTTCGTGTGTACGTTTTATGCTTTTCAAATCTTGTTTTTGAGCTGTATCCTTCATCGGGCTTCTAGAATGTATTTCTTCTTCTATATATAAATATGTATAAGCTTTAGAATTGTCGTAACCTTTGATTAACCTTTGCTTTATGACGCGAGGTAATGCATAGGCTAATTCGGGTGTTACACATATTATGTACATTATTTTGCTCATAGGTTACAATTAGTAGAGTTGGCAAGTTCAAGAGAGGTACTTTAGATTCATGAATTTTTTACTCAATTAAACTCTATTATCATTATTGTTAGTGCTTCTTCTAAAATACATGATCAATTACAAGAAGTTCAAGTAATTGAAAATGCAAACTAGGTTGCTCGAAATGAATTGAAACTAGGCAAATGTGCGAATCAAGTAAACACTTTACAAGGAGTTAGTGATACTCGATGAAGCTCTCACTTTAATTCTATTTGTAGCTAGGTAAAAATGTTCACTGCTACCAACATTATTCTCAATAATATCATTGAAGAAGGAACAACTTATGCACGAAGAGGTGAGGCTTATGGTATTAGTGAAATATTATTGTCATTTGAATTTTTTTTCACTTTTCACTTGATAAAGGAGATTATGGGAATCACTAATGATCTTTACCAAGCACTACAACAACAATCTCAAGATATTCTTAATGCAATGAATATTGTTTCTACATACAAATTACTTCTTCAACAATTAAGAAATGGTGGATGGTACAAATTTCTTGCAAATGTTAAAAGATTTATGTGAAAAACATGAAATTGAAGTCCCTAATATGAGTGCACATTATATTTTTTAATGAGCCAAAAGTCAATGTGTTCGGATATTAGCAAGTGCACTAAATCATTCAAGTAATACCACGGTGAGTGAATATCGTTCCCACAAGGATTAACGGATTGAGGCAAGCAACATCTAATTTAATCTCTAATTAGATCAATCAAAAAAAGATGAGAGAAAAGAAAGAATAGATAAGAGAAAAAATTAATAGTCAAGATGATTGTAGATTGTAAAACTAATAGTCAAGAGGATTGTAGAAGTAATCAATGAATGAGAATGTTAAAGACTTCGGAGATGTTTGATTCTTAGGAAGAATAGTGCTTGTGTTTTCTTACTTTAATTCTTGCAAAAATCTTTTCATAGCAAATTATTTATAATAAAATTCCAATTCCTTGGTAATTTAATTTCTCTTGAGTTAATTAATTGCCAAATCCTTGGTTAACTAATTAAGAGAAGAGATGAAAAATGGTTTCGATTTTAGGCCACACAATATTCAAAAACTATTCCTAGTTGAATTATATATCATGTATTGAAAGACTAGTTCTAAATAATTGAAGATGATTGATGGGTTGAACTCGAATTCCAACACCTAAACTCACCAGCAAGTGTACCGAGTCGCATCAAGTAGTAATTACTCACATGAGTGAGGTCGATCCCACAGGGATTGAAGAATTGAGCAATTTTAGTTAGATGGTTGATTTAGTTAAGCAAACAGTTGATGATTTGAGTGAATTATAACCAACAGAAGCTAAATTGCATGAAACTAAAAGGGAGAGGGAGAATTGACAGAAAACTAAAGTGCAGAAGAGTAAATTTGCATGAAACTTAAAGTTCAAGTAATGTAAATGACTAAAACTTAAATTGCAAGAAATATAAATAGCTGAAGCTTAGAGTGCAAGAAATGTAAATTGCTTGAATAGTAAAGGGATGTGGGATGCTGGGATGCAGAATTTAACAATAGAAAGTAAAGAAGATGAAGTAAGTGTAGTAGATCTAAACAGAAATGGCAAATTGCTAGAAGAACAACACAGAAAGTAAATTCAGCTCAATTGTAAAAGCTAGGAAAGAAATTCAAGATCTCAGGGGCTAAATGAGACTAGAAAACAGGTCTAGATCTCAATTTCTTTCTTGATCCAACAGAAAATAATTTGCAGAAGAAAAAAATAAAAGCAGTAAAGGAAACTCAGATTCAAATTTTTAATTCACTAAGATTATGTAGAAGAAGAACAAAGAGATTTCAGATCAAGATTTGAAACAGAATTCCTTCAATCTCAATCTAAAATTCCAAAACAGAAAGTAAGAAATGCAGAATTAAGAACAAGAGGAAGAGAACTCTGATCTCAATCCCAATTCCCCAATTCAAAGCTAAAATGTAAAAGTGAGCTAAAAATAAAACTAAAAATAAAAGAAAATTCAAAAGTGAAAGTAAAGGTCCTCTACAAATCAAACTAACTCCTATTTATATACTTCCTAATTTTTATCTTTAGAATTTGGAATGGGCTTTTCAAATTGGTGAAGAATTGGATCCAAAATTGGTTTCTGATTGAAATTGGGCTAATGAACTACCTCCAGTGGAGCGCTCAGTCATGTAAGGTAACTGAGCACTACATATGCTTCCTCCTAGGCTCATGCCAACCTTCTTGGCAAGGCCTTGCATAGCGCTAAGTTAAGAATCCAAACGTAGTGCCCCTTTGCTTGAATATGGGTTTCCAGCTTCGAACCATAGCTATCCCATTTGAGTCAATTCCCTTTGTGAAACATTGTAGCGCTTAGTTAAATCATTTCACGCAGCGCTTCAATCTTGTACAGGGTTCCAAATTCGAGCCTTGTTGAGACCAATTTTATGGCCAATTTCCTTGGCCCAAGCATTCTTCACAGTGCTACGTTAATGAAGAGAGCGCAGCGCCTTTGCTTTGTATGTGAGGTTCCCAATTCGAACCATGGTGAAGCCAATTTGGCTCACTTCCTTGTACTAGCGCTCAGTTAAGTAAGGGAACTGAGCGCCCTTACCTTTCTTGTGTAGCGTTTCTCTTGGCTCCCTGATGCGGCTCAAGAGACTATGTTGGTATAGAATTTATCAATAAAATCCCATTGCAAGTATAGCTCTTCCCAACAACAATCCTCGAGTATCAGATTTAGAAGGAATTTGGTTGTCACAAGTTCAACCCCAATAAAAGTAACCGAAGTATTCAAACCTCGGGTCGTCTCACAAAGAATGGGCAAACATGTACTTCAACATTGGTTAGAAATCCGGGGTTGCAAGTCATGAGCAAGAAATTAAACTAGGAATCTTAACAAGCAAGTAATCTTGGAATGCAAGAAACTAATGCAAATAATTAGAACAAGATGTGAATAATTCCAAACTCATCAAATAACATCAAATGTAATTCTATTCTAACTAAACAAGTAACTATAACTAAGACAAAGCAATCAAGATTTTTGGGTTTTTAAATAGGAATGATAAAAGTAACTCTTGGCTAGGCATGGGAATTGAGGTCACCATCCTTATCTAATAACCATATCTTGACAATTGGGAGGAATCGAACTCATTAAGTCTACTTCTATACTTGAAGTATGTTAAATGGTTTGGTCAACATCAAACCATAAGGTCCAACCTCACTACCAATTAACTTGGAAGTAGGCTAGTGTCAATGGCTATCAAATTGACGACTAAGGGTTCCCAAATCATCAAATCCATTAGACCCAATGACTCAAGTTTACCCAACTCCCTTAGCCTAGGCCAAGAGTAAAAAGGACTACTCCATAATTGATGCCAGGGCATTTTGGCCAGTTTCACTGACCTTTTTCTTTACTGTTTTAGGGTAGTTTCATGCATTTTCTTAATTAATAAGCAAGTTTTGGGTAGATAATTACTTACATCTTGATTCAAGCAAACATTGTGAATTTTATATGATTTTATGAGAATTATGCATGAATTGAGTGATAAAATAAATTATGCATGATCTCATGAGTTAGAACCTAGCTTTGATGCACTTTACTTGCTTGATTTCAGGACAAAGGAAGCAAGGAAGATGCCACGTTAATAGCCACGTTAGTCTAACTAACGTGACCATTAACGTGGAATGGGAGCTAGCTTGCAACGTTAATGAGAAAAGTGATCGCCAATAACGCCTTCGTGAGCCATCATAGTCCACGTTAGTTGCCACGTTAACTACATTAACGTGGAAGCTAACGTGGAGGAAAGGAATGATGAGCCAACGTTAGTGACACTCACCTTTGTCACTAACGTTGGAGATGGCAATCACCACCACGTTAGTGGCCACGTTAATACAATTAACGTGAGGCACTAACGTGAGGAGGGGCATTTGAGGCGTTAGTGACAAAGCTGAGCCCACTGAATACTGCAACTGCTTCAACTCAAAGATCCAAAGGCCCATATCCAAAACTTGAAGATCCAACTAGAAGATCAGAAGAGTATTATATATAGGAGTAGTTTTGAACTAGTAAAGAGAGCTTTTGGCATTTTGGAGAACTACACTCTGTATTTTTTACTTTCTCTGTAACTTCTAGTTTTAGTTTTCATAATGTACTTTACACTTACGCTTTCCATTCCCAGAGCTATGAACAACTAAACCCCTTTCATTGGGTTAGGGAGCTCTGTTGTAATTTGATGGATCAATAATAGTTTTCATTATTCTTCTTCTTTCTTTTCTCTTGATTTTACTAGAAAGCTTTCAATCTTCATCCTATTGAGTAGTTATCTTGGAAGAGAAGCTATTCATACTTGGATCTCTTCGGACCTTGGAAGAGGAATGAAGAGATCATGCTAGAAATGCTTTCTTATGTTTGACCAAATTGGGATTTGGATGGATATGGTGACATATAATCCTACCAATACTTTGATTTGGGAATACATGTGGTATAATAAGTGACCATACTTCATCCTTCTCATGAGCAATTAGACCAAGGAATTGGCTATTGATCAAGATTTGAGAGATTGGGTTGCCAAGGAATTGGAATCTAATCAGTTAAGATTGCCAAAGAGATCAATGAATGCATTGATTGAGGAAGAGATGAGAATGAACTTGATCCGGAGAATACAACATCTCCTGAGCCCAATGAATCCTCTATTTCTGATCTTACCCATTCTCTTTACTTTCTGCCTTCTACTTTTATGTTCATCTTCCCCATTCCCCATTTAAGATTCTGTAATTTACTTTCCGTCATTTACATTCAGTCCTTTATTTCCAGCAATTACATTTTCTGCCATTTACTTTCCCGCCATTTAATTTTCTGCAATTCCCCAATCAAATTCTGCTTAGCTCAACTAGAACATTCCTCCAATTAAAGTTACTTGACCAATCAATCCCTGTGGGATTCGACCTCACTCTATTGTGAGTTTTTTACTTGACGACAATTCGGTATACTTGCCGAGGGAAATCTGTTGAGAGACAAGTTTTCGTGCATCAATAATCAAAGGAAACATTTCATCAAACACATGGTAAGCATTAATAAAAGATCTAATTAAATTGCAATTAAATTGGATTTAACAAGTACCCACTAACAACTACCAACATACAATCACTCAAACAACACAATTAATCATGGAAATCATCAATGCAACAATAACAAATCAAAATCTATAAGATTCATGGAATGGGTATAAAATGACAAACAACAAGGAAACATAAAACTAACACAAGATCTAAGCAAAATTATACTAGAGAATTCAAATTAAACAAGTAAAACTAGTAATTAACAAAATCCAATTCAGAATTCAACAAGAGAAGATCAAATTAAAGCTAGATCTAGAGAGGAACAAAGGTTTCTCTCTCTAGAAGAACAAAGAACCCAAAAACTAACTAAAATTGTGTTTAAGTGTCAAATGATTGATCCCCCCCCCCTTTTCCCCTAGCATCCTTGGGTCTTTTCCATGCAGAAACAGCTTGAATTTGGGCCTGATGAGCCTCAGAAATTGCCAAGCACGATTTCCTTTAATGAGGTCACGTGCAGCTTCCCGCGTGTGCGCGCCGATTGCTTTTGTGATCCACGCATGCGTGCCATGTGCGCGTGCGCATCGATGGAAATTCTCTGATCCACGCGGATGCCTCCATCTTTGCGCGCCGCGTCCAGCTATATACTTCCACGCGTGCGTGCGAAGTGCGCGTGCGCGTGCGCGCCGATGCTGAAGTTCACAAAATCCAAATCTTCATGTTCCTTCCTTTTGTGCATGCTTTCTTTCTCTCTTCTAGGCCATTCTTGTCCTATAAATTCTGAAATCACTCAACAAATACATCACGACATCGAATGGCATTAAAATAGGATCAAAATATAGCAATTCTAAGGCAAAGTAAGCATGTTTTTCATCCTGGAGCAATATTAGGAAGAGAACACAAAACCATGCATTTCTTGTGAATAAGTGTGAGAAATATTGACAAAAACCCACGAATTCTACACAATATAAACCAAAAAATTGGAGTTTATCAAATCTCCCCACACTTAAACCAAGCATGTCCTCATGCTTAAAATAAAAAGACCAAAGATCATGGTAAGAAAGGGTTTATGAAATGCAAATTTCCTAAGTGAATGCATGCAACTAAAGTAAAATCATCTATCCACTTGGTCAAGGATAAATCTATCCTCCAAGAACACATATGAGCATACGGGGTGAAAATGCTATGTAGTTCATGAATCCTACCAATTTGAACATCAACATGAAGTGCATATAACTTGCTAGATGAACGCTTGTGAAAGCTGGAAACAAGGAGTTGAGCATCGAACCTTCACCGGAAGTGTATCTGCTCTATTCGCTCGAGTGTATGGGGTTCGTCACTCAATCCTCTTCTAATCATGCTTTCCAAGATTTGTCTTTCATCTAACAATCAACAATTACTTAATGCATGCTTACAAGTATCATGAGGTCTTATTCATGGGTTGTAATGAGGCTAGGGTGAAGGTAAGAATGTATATGGCCAAGTGAGCTTAAAATTTGAGTCTTTGATTAACCTAAGATCCCACTAGACACATAGGACAACCTATACAACTATAATATAATACCTAGCTACCCATGGGTTTCACTTTTTGCATACTCATGCATTTTTTCCAATTCACATTCCATATGCATTGTTATTATCACTTTGTCTTGGGGCATTTTTGTCCCCTTTCATTTCTTTCTCTTTTTCTATTTTTATTTTTCCTATTTTTCTATTTCTTTTTCTTACATTCTCATATATACACATGCAATTTTTTTTCTTTTTGGTCCCCTCTTTCTTGGGGTTTCATGTATAAAAGTTCCAATGCACATGGCTCAATCATCCAATACATGAGTATATTCCCACTTCCCAAAATTTCCAATTATAATTACAAATACACACCTTTATATCTACCCAAGTTTCCAAGTACACCCTCCCATTTGATGACACACACCCTAACTTACCTAAGCTAATCAAGGATCCAAATCCAGGGACATTCATTGTTTTTCACTTAGGGTTGTTGATGTGCTATATTTAGAACAAAAAGGGGTTTATCATGGGCTCAAAATTGGTTAGCAATGGTAGATAAAAGGGTTAAGGCCATTTGGGAAAAGTGACTATTGAAATGACGGCCTCAATCATGTAAATGCATTCATATACAAAGTAATGGACATATAGAATCAGACAAAGCAATGATTACAATTATAGAGAGAAAACAATGCACATAAGAAATTAATGGTTAGAAGATATAACCACACAATAGGCTCAAAACTTACATGCTTGTGTTCTTGGCTTAATCACTATGTTCCAAAATACATTCTTGAAGCAAGTTTTCCGCAAAAAATTTTGTCAAAATTGGTAGGGTACCCCGAAACACAGTTTCTTGGGGAAGAAGTTATTATTTTGACCAAGCAACTCTATAGAAACTAACTATCATGCAAGGAGTATTTACAAGCAAAACTAACTACACATGCAATGTACTAACTACTAAGCAAAAGATAAATCCATGGGTGTTGAAAGGAAGAGATTGTTACCCATGGAGATCGGTCGAACGACCTCCCCACACTTAGAATTTAGCACGGTCCTCCGTGCTACCAACAATGCGCAAAGGACAGTCGGGACCGAAACCTTCACTATCCCCTCCATCAGAGCTCCCATCACTTGGGTTTGAAGTGGATGTAAATATTTCGGGTTCCTCGATGCTAGGGGTAACACAATGCAGAAGCTTCTTGATATAAGTGTATCAGCGTTGATTGCGCCGCTCATATCTATCAATCTTCTGGTGTAGATCTTCTATCCTTTGATGTGTGGATCTTTGCTGTGGTGGTGATGATGAGGTGGAAGGAATAGTAGATGGAAGAGCTATGTCAAAGCTTGGGTTGTTCATGGGAAGATGTAAATATTTTCCGCTTGGGACCACATCGCCCTTAGCCGGAATTATAGCCTTCGTGTCCATGTCTGCCCAAGGAACACCCGCAGCAACAACTAAATCAGATACCAATGCTGGAAATGGCAAATTACCACGGCTGTGGACTTGTCCCATTGCTTGCTTGACAAGAAGTGGAATGTTCACCAGTCTCTCTATGAGAATACACCAAACAAGCAAAGCGAGATCCGCCATGAAGGATGACTTGTGAGTGCTAGGTAACATATAGTGGGATAGGATCTGGGCCCAAGCTCTAGCTTCTACAGTGAGGAAGCGAGCGTCAATGCACTTGGGCCTCATCCAGAATCAACCATGGGTCTAAAATGTCTCTGGTTCAGCAATGACTCGGAGGATCGAGTCCCAATCAAACCCAAATTTTTCACGCTGACGTAAGACCTTTTGGTAGCCATCCATGTCACTTGGTACCGGTAGGACATTAAGCACATGCCGAATAGCCTTTTCTGAAACTGAGACTTGCTTCTGGCGCACGTATACTGATTGAAGAGAGGGAGCTGGTTGGTATGCGAAATTGTTCCTCAGGTTGTGAATTATTGATCGAAATTGATTCCCTGGCGATGGCACCAAAAACGGATGCACAGAACCATGGTCTAAACATATCTTCACAACTTCGCATAACTAACCAGCAAGTGCACTGGGTCGTCCAAGTAATACCTTACGTGAGTAAGGGTCGAATCCCACAGAGATTGTTGGTATGAAGCAAGCTATGGTCACCTTGTAAATCTCATTTAGGCGGATATAAAATAGTTATGTAGTTTTCGAAATTAATACTAAAATAAGGATAGAAATACTTATGTAAATCATTGGTGAGAATTTCAGATAAGCGTATGGAGATGCATTTGTTCCTCTGAACCTCCGCTTTCCTGCTGTCTTCATCCAATCAGTCTTACTCCTTTCTATGGCTGGCTTTATGTAAGGATGTCACCGGTGCCAATGGCTACTTTCAATCCTCTCGGAAAAATGGTCCAAATGCTCTGTCACAGCACGGCTAATCGTCTGGAGGCATCACCCTTGTCGATGGTTGCATCCTATTCCTCTCTGTGAAAATGGTCCGATGCGCTGTCACTGCATGGCTAATCATCTTAGAGGTTCTCGATCATACTGGAATAGGATTTACTATCCTTTTGCGTCTGTCACTACGCCCAGCACTCGCGAGTTTGGAGTTCGTCACAGTCATTCAATCCCAGAGTCCTACTCGGAATACCAC
>NC_029787.2:77341282-77408925 GCF_000816755.2 Arachis ipaensis
TGTAGAGGTCCTTCTTGGAGTTGAACGCCAGCTTTTGTGCCAGTTTGGGCGTTGAACTCCACTTTGTAACTTGTTTCTGGCGCTGGACGCCAGAATTAGGCAGAGAGCTGGCGTTGAACGCCAGTTTGCGTCGTCTAAACTTGGACAAAGTATGGACTATTATATATTGCTGGAAATCCCTGGATGTCTACTTTCTAATGCAATTAGAAGTGCGCCATTTTGAGTTCTGTAGCTCCAGAAAATCCATTTTGAGTGCAGGGAGGTCAGAATCCAACAGCATCAGCAGTCCTTCTTCAACCTCTGAATCTGATTTTTGCTCAAGTCCCTCAATTTCAGCCAGAAAATACCTGAAATTACAGAAAAACACACAAACTCATAGTAAAGTCCAGAAATGTGAATTTAACATAAAAACTAATGAAAACATCCCTAAAAGTAACTAGATTCTACTAAAAACATACTAAAAATAATGCCAAAAAGCGTATAAA
Organism: Arachis ipaensis; assembly: GCF_000816755.2. Classification (NCBI taxonomy): domain Eukaryota; kingdom Viridiplantae; phylum Streptophyta; class Magnoliopsida; order Fabales; family Fabaceae; genus Arachis; species Arachis ipaensis. The sequence continues at coordinate 77,341,768 of NC_029787.2, forward strand.
TTATCCGCTCATCACTGGTAGTTAGTGTAGAACTCTACCACCAATGAGAGGTTGTCCTCTTGTGGTTTTCTCAGAAGGAACTCCCATCCTCGCCATTCAATGCGGGGTAAAATACAAGGAGCAACCTTGTCCGGCGGAGCGAGTAGATGCTCGGCATGATAGTTCCTCTCAACCATGGCGGGGAACTCAAGTTCACAGAAGCGGTTAGAGAATTTTGAAGAATCCTTTGCCGGTTTGCTCTTCTCATTTTCATCAATAGAAGCGGGTTCCTTCGCTTTCTTAGATAGCGGTTTAGCTCCTAATGAAGAGTGCAGCTTAGAGTTTGACCTTTGGGGTGCCCTCTTTGCGGCCGGTTTCCTTGAAGCTTTCTCCTTGCCTTTCTTGGTGGCCATCCTGAAAAAGGAAGGGAAAAAGGAAAGCATTAAACCCAAAGAATCATCTCAACAAAAACATGCAAGCAAAAGATATTGCCCATAAGAAACAATGCAACAAAGTAATCATAGAGACATGGGTCAGAACGCTTGGCATGGGATGCAAGAGGGAGTGAAGCATGCAAATTGGCATGAGAGGAATAATCTCAAGCATCCATAACAACAAGCAAGTCATGTTCAACGAGTATCTAATTAGCAAGTGATAATAAAAGTGGACTCAATGCATTTAGAAGAGAGCAAGTGAGTGAGGAGGAAGCACCAAAGTGAAGATACATGATTAAAATAAACCAAAATGGAATTTGTGCATTCCCTCGAACACTTGGTGTGCAATTATCAAGCAATAAGCAATTATGAGATACTCAACCAATTTGAATTCCAAAATGAAGGAACAATCATCACATAACATCACTTACATGACAAAGACAATGATAGACAACAAGAAAATCTATCAAAGCAAATTCAAATTCAAATTCAACATCCATGGAAGAACAAGAAAAAGGAAAAGTAAACAAATAAAAAAACAAGTAATGCAATCATGTAACTAAAATAGAAAATAAGTAAACAAACAAGAAAAATCTAACTAGAAGAAGAGATTATGCAACGAAAGTAATAGATGAGATATGGAAGAAGTAGAACCTTGAGAAGGAGAAAAGAAGAAAGTGAGGTTCTCTTCTTGTGAGAATGAGAAGGAGAGAAGAAGTGTAGAGCCACCGGAAGTGGTGGTGGTCGCCAGTAAGTAACCAGAGATAGTGATGGTGGATTGTGGAAGAAGAAGAGAAGAAAAGAGAGATGATGGAGAAATAATAAGAAAGAAAGAAATAAGAAAGAAAGTGGGATAGAAGCAGGGCGCGCAGCTTTAAAACTGACTCGCGCGACCGGCGCACGCGCACAGTGCGCTGGCGCGTCGGTGAGGGTCGGACAAGGTACGCGCACGCGTCAATGGCGATGACGCGCGAGTATAGCTGTGCCCCTGGCACAGGATTGGCACAAAGTTGGCCCAAGTCTCGGGTAATATGTACTAGAGTTAGCATTCAGTACAGGCGTGCGGACGCACACAGTGCGCTGACGCGTGCCTGAGTAGATTGGAGACCGGCGCGGACGCGCGCAGTGCATGGACGCGTCGGTGTGGGCACAGGCTAGGCACAAGTGTGGCACAACTCTCTGGTTTTTGTACCAGGGAGTTTATGTAGCACCATCGGCGCGCGCATGCACAGTGCGCTTGCGCGTCAATGGTTAAATTGCAAGGTGCGCGCGTGCGGCACGTACGCTGACGCATGGGTGCCTAGCACGAAATGGGCACAAAGTGGGCATGAGTCTCGGGTTTTTGGCCCAAGTGTTTGAAATACACCTCCAGCGCGTGCGCGCACAGTGCGCTCGTGCGCAGATGCCCTTTTTTCCTTGCTTCTCTCTTTCTTTTTTTGAATACAACATAGGGAAAAGCTATTCTACACATTCTTGGCAGGTGGTTAAGCTAGTAGGCAAGAAAACACTTATAAATTCATGCACCATTTAAGACAAAGCATTTTCTCTAACTTCAATAATTCATCCATACCAAAATGAGGGAAAACTATATCAACATCCTATCTATCCAACATGATCAACAAGACTAGCAATCCTATGCAATCAACAACATCAAGAAGTCATAAAATTCACAAGAATCTAAAGCTAAAAACAAGATGGTATACACAAGGAACATCTTACCACGGTGGGGTGCCTCCCACCAAGCACTTTTCTTTAACGTCCTTAAGTTGGACGCTCAGTTGCTTAAGCTTCTCCTCCTTTAGGTGCATCCGTTAACAGGAACACCTCTAGCTCTTTTGGGAGCTTGTAGCCATGGTACTTCTTCACTCTATGTCCATTCACCTTGAAAGTTGCTTCACTTTTAGGATCAAACAATTCTACCACTCCATAGGGCTTTATCTTCTTCACTTTAAAAGGTCCTTCCCATCTAGAACGGAGCTTGCCAGGCATGAATCTAAGCCTTGAGTTGTAGAGGAGAACCTCATCACCTTCATGGAAATCCTTCTTCCAGATGTGATGGTCATGAAATGCTTTAGTCTTTTCCTTGTAAATTCGGGCATTCTCATACCCTTCGTTCCTCAAGCACTCGAGCTCCTCTAGCTGTAATTTTCTGGCCACTCCCGCCTTGGTTGGATCCATGTTGCACTGCTTTACTGCCCAATAGGCTCTATACTCAATTTCCACCGAGAGGTGGCATGCCTTACCATAGACGATCCGGAAGGGGCTCATCCCTAACGGAGTCTTGTAGGCCGTCTTATACGCCCATAGTGCATCTCCTAACCAAAAACTCCAATCCTTCTTTTGTGGATTGACCACTTTCTCCAAGATTCTCTTGATCTCCCGATTGGACACTTTCGGTTGTCCATTGATTTGTGGATGATAAGCAGTGGCAACCTTATGCAACACCCCATAGCGCTTGAGCAGTGCCTCTACTCTCCTGTTACAAAAGTGGGATCCTTGGTCGCTCACGATTGCTCGTGGCGAACCATAACGGCATACAATGTGATTTCTAATAAAAGAAACAACGGTATTAGCGTCGTTGATAAACCCATATTTTATGATATATTTTGTGCCTAATTTAAGTGATTTATTCAATCCTTCACTCACTTATTCATATAAATTGCATGGTTTTACTTTCCTTTCCTTATTATGTGATGTATGTGGAAAACATGTTTCCTACGCTTTAAAAGTAATTATTTTAATTACCCTTTATTTCCATTCGATGCCGTGATTCGTGTGTTGAGTAGTTTCAGATCTTCTAAGGCAGAAATGACTTAAAGGATGGAAAGGGAACATACAAAAATGGAAGGAAAGCATAAAACGGAGTTTTTTAAAGAAACTGACAGTGACGTGATCGCATCGACGACGCGGCCGCATGCCAGCGCAAAATGGCAGTGACGCAACCGTGTGATTGACGCGACCGCGTGACCCACGCGGATGCGTGACAGAGGCTACGCACCAGAAATTATAGAAAACGCTCCCAGCGATTTCTGAAGCTCTTTTTGGCCCAAATCCAAGACCAGAAGGCACAGATAAGAGGTTATGAAGTGAGGGAATGCATCCATTCAGAGGAGAGTCTCCAATTAGTTACTTTTCATGATTTAGATGTAGTTTTAAGGGAGAGGTTCTCTCCTCTCTCTTTAGGATTAGGATTTAGATTTAGGATTTTATTCGCTTTCAGGACTATCTCGTTTTATCAGGTTCAACATTCCTTTTTAATTACTTGTCCTCTCAATTTAGTTTATAAATTTTTTTATGTTACAGATTACTCTTTGAATTTAATGTTAATTGAGGTATTTCAGTTTATGATTGCTTTCTTTTATTTATATTACTGTTGTTTCTAATCTGAAGATATTTTTATTCCAGTAGATTTATTTTTCCCCTTTTGGTCTTGGTTAAGAAATCAGTAACTCAGGAGTTATCAAACTTAACATGATTGATAATTGTTATCTTTGCTAATTGAATTGGACTTCAATAATCCCAATCTTTCCTTAGGGATTAACTAGGATTTGAAGATCAAGCTAATTAGTCACTTGACCTTTCTTTACTTTAAGTAAAGACTAACTGAGTGAAATTAAGATTCAATCTTCATCATCATTGATAAGGATAACTAGGATAGGACTTCTAATTTCTCATACCTTGCCAAAAGTTTATTTTTCAGTTATTTATTTACTTTACAGTCTTTTACTTATTTTAATTGCAATTTAAATTACTTGTTCCTCACCTTCAAAACCCCGATTTACAATCTCCATAACCAATAATAAGAACATACTTCCCTACAGTTCCTTGAGAAGACGACCCGAGGTTTAAATACTTCGGTTATCAATTTTTAAGGGGTTTGTTACTTGTGACAACCAAAACGTTTGTACGAAGGGATTTCTGTTGGTTTAGAAACTATATCTACAACGCGATTATTTTTACAAAATTCTTTACTAGCAAAAATCCTAACGTCAAAATGGCACCGTTGCCAGGGAACTGCAATTGTGTGCCTTATTATTGGTTATTGTAAATACTTTTCTTTTACTTGTTTATTTGTCTTTATTTTATTAACTTTTATTCCCATTAGCTACTATGAATTCTCACCCCTCTCGCTTTGAGTTTGGTTCTAATATTGTTGAAAGGAGTGAAAGTTATAATAGGAACAGGCATCAAGGTCAGAGCAATCAAAGATGGATGGAGCCAAGAGGATCTGATCAACCCTTTAGGCAACAACACCCTCCAAGATATCATGGACAAAGACCATTCTACAATGTATACCAAGCCAATAGACATGGTGGACAACCTTGTAGTTACCAACAAGCCCCACCCTGTGCTTATAGGCCATCCTCTCATAACTTTGCACCACTACACTCAGAAGCTCCTTTTCAACATTCACTACCATATGATCCTCATTTACCCAAATTCCAATCCAATTACTCCCAAATACCACCACTTCCCCAAATACCACGTCCAAATCTATCACCCCAAGAATCAGAGGTTCGCCTCAAAGAAACAGTAGATCAACTTCAAACAACCCTTCATCAACTGGAGCAGGCAGTGAGTTTATTATCTTCTAGACGTTCAAACATTCAAGGAACTCCCACAGCCCCATGTGGACAATCTATAGAAGAGCGTAGCATGAAGGAGATACTAGAAACTCCAGTGGACAGAACAGGGCATGACTTCGTACTGGAACAAGTAGAGGAAGCTGTCATTGTAAACGAATAAGAGTTGGTGAAAGACTTAGGAGACGCTGAACTTCCATAGGAATCCAGAGTTATGGAGAATTCTGTCAAAAACGTTACAATTGATGCTAAGAAGGATAGTGCATAACTCCCAAAGTAAGTCTTTTATGAAGAACTAGACGCAATAATCCAAGAAGCAAGTTTCCTTGATGATGATAATCTCAAGTCAAGTTCTCCCAGTAGTGAACTTGCATCAGCAAGTGAATTCTCTGAGATCGAAGAATCTTTCCCAAGTAAATACGAAGATGATGCGGAGGTAGATTTCTCTCAACCTCCCGTTTATGACTTAAGTGACGAGGAAGACATAGAAGGCTTTGATCAGGACATGGATGCAATTGAAGAAGTCTGCAAGGAAGTGAAGAAATTCACAGAAGAGCACAAGGGAGTAGAACTCACAGAACCACTGGAAACACCTATCCCAAGGCCATTACCACCTAATATAAGCTTCAAATGGGTATAATCCTTAACCTTTAGCTTTATTTTCCCACCTGAATATGGTTTTCTTGAAACAGATGGCCAGCTTAGAGCTCTCTGTGGCTTTAAGAGTAAGAGGAAAATGGCTCGCACTCAGAGCTGGTGCACAAGGTTCAATAAGGTTCCACGCTTCAACTCGAAGTGCAGGGATTGGCATCATGATCAATCAAATGGATCTCGAAAAATGTTTGGTCACCTTGGTGAGAATCTAATTTTTAAACCGCCCGGATGGAAAATATAGATCCAGACGGAGGCAGATTTAAAAGCAAAGTTTGGGATCCTGGGATCTATTCTGACATTCGTCACCCCGGGAGACTGAGAATCTGTTTGAAGCTGTTCAGAAGCTTTACGTGCCTAGTTTGGGACCCCGGAGGCAATTGGCATTCCAAACATTGGTGGAGATTTCTGGATGAATTTAAGCACAAGCCACCATAATAGGATGCTCATCCAATGTCCAACTTAAGGACGTTAACTAAAAGTGCTAGGTGGGAGACAACCCACCATGGTATGGTCATTTCTTTACTAGTTTCTTTTTGTCTTCCTTTTCAATTGAACCTGAATGTTATTCATTCGCATTGCATACTGCATAACTGCATACCTGCATACCTGCATATATAAAAAAAAAAGAGAGAGAAAGAGCATGCGACGCGATCGCATCACTCATGCGATCGCGTCAGTTGCGAAAAACAACCCCCACGTGTCCGTGTCATTCACGCGGCCGCGTGACCTGGAAATCGGCGTAAGTATCCAACGCCCAGAAAGTTGGGCTGGAATCGTGTGGCTGTTGTGCGTTTCGCACAAAATGACCCACGCGATCGCGTCCCTGACGCGATCGCGTCACTTGCACAACACCAATTCCACGCGACAGTGTGAGCGACGCAATTTTGTCGCATGGATTGCACAACACCCCAGAGGAGACAGAGAGTTGCGCTGAAATGACGCTGGAATTTTGCATTTCGCACAATTTCCAGTGACGCGATCGCCTGCCTCATGCGATCGCGTCATTCATTATTTACCCATTCCATGCAATCACATCACTCACGCGATCGCGTCGACCCCCATTCCACCCCAGCCACGCGACCGCGTGCCCCACGCGATCGCGTGGATTTAAATTTATTAACCCCCTGTGACACGAACCCTACCCCATCGCGCCCATCAACCACCGCGTCAGCCACCACCACACCATCCCCCAGCCACCTTCCAGGTTCCGCCAAACGCCACCTTTCTTTCAATTCCTAGTTAATTACATATTTTTTCTGTTTATCTTCATAATTAGGCTAGTTAGATATGCATGATGTAGTGGATTCTAGGTTGTTAAGTAGCCTAGGATGTGGTTAGTGGATTTAGGCCTGTTTAATTGCGCTGTTCGTGTTTCTTGTTTTATTAATTCCACAATCCTGCTGTTGCTATGATGTTAGTATTGTTCATATGCTGTAATTTCTTGTTTCATGCTACTCTTTACACTGCTTTTCCATGTTCATATTCCTTATATGTAATTGCAGCTATATTTTTGTTTCATATGAACTATTCTGATTGCTGTAATTTTCCGGGAACATCCAATTTTCGCCGGAATGCTGCCCAATTTTCTGTAAACTATTTTATTTCCATTCATGTCTTGGTTTTGGCACTTTGAACTCTGCTTTACTCTTCTTTTACCAAACCAATTCATGAATACCAGGGCAAGCTTTCTTATTCTTTGTGATTTCCTGGTTCATAATCTGAATTTTTGATGTTTAGCTTCTAATTTTTGTTTCATCATCAACCTAATTCCCTTGTTTGGATATGAGTTAACTGTAGCTTCTAATTGAGAATGCTTGTTACTTAGAAAATGTTCATCATGCCACTTACTCTAACCCACTTTTTACTAATTCACTAACTTTAACTTCCTAAACTCTTTTTTCATTCCTAACCAACCTAACCTTTCAAAACATCTCTTCTGGTTTTTCACTATTCTCTTTAACCTTCTAACCAAGGCATGATGATAATTTTTCCTAATTGACATGATTTCTAATACATTTTGGATTGTTAATTTTTTCTTCTCGGACTTTTCACTCCTACTCAATCCTTAATGCTCCTTTACTTAACTCATTTTCATTACTCCACTGCTCCTTTGCCACTATATGCTTATTTTGTGATTTGCATACTTGTTTTTCCTATTTTTATTATATCCTGATTTTCTATTCTTCAGGATGTCTGACACCCAAAGAAAAGGAAAAGGAAAGGCTACTACTAGCAAACAGAAAAGAGGAGAATCCTCCATGTCCATCATGGACATCATGCATGATGACTCCTGGCGGGAGAAACACTTTACCCCGCAGGAGAAGGATGACCAGCTACTCCCTGCTACTGATCCCATTAAGTTTGCAAACCGATACTGTGAGCTGAAGTATCTGGTGTTTGCAACCTCCAGGAACCTGTACCTGGAGAGGACTCTGAAGATCCCAGAAGAACTCCAGCAATACACCTCTGATCAGATCAAACAAAGAGGCTGGTTCTTTCTGGAGAGATACCTGACTGAGGTCAATGCATCTTGGGTAAGGGAATTTTACTGTAATTACTTCAAAACTTCCCTAGATGCAGTAAACCTAAGAGGGAAGCAGATACTGGTCACTGAGGAGGCCATAGAGGATGTTCTGAAGCTCCTGCTTAAATCCGATCAGCCAGATGGTTATCAACAGGCTGAGGAGGACATGCGCTTCATAAAATTTGACTGGGATGTAGTCAAGGCCAGGATAGCCCTTGACCTGACCGTTCCATGGATCTTGGGTCAGAACACCACCATGCCTAAGGGAATCAAGCGGGCATACTTGAACGATGAGGCTCGGCTATGGCATCAGATCCTAAGCAACTTTATTATGCCGAGTACTCATGAGATAGAGCTACCTGCCGCTATGACCACCCTCCTATAGTGTGTGATGGAGGGTAAGGACCTGTACCTGCCACGCTTCATTCAGTACTACATGGCCAAGGTCCACGTCCGAGGCACTCTCCCCTTTCCATATCTGATTACACAGCTTGGCCGTCGAGCTGATGTGCCTTGGGAGGATGCTGATGAGAAGCCACCTGCTGCAGAATGCAAGAAAATTATCCCTCACAGTAGGAACTTTCTGGCTTTGGGCTACAGACCTCCATTCCTCACTCCTACTGATGAGACAGCCACACCATCTGCGGGCCCCTCTTCCTCTACAGCTACCCCTGCTACCACCACTGCACCTCCACCTACCTCAGAGCCGGTTTATCACTTAGTGCATTGCCTGTTTCGGCAGCTAGACCAGATGGAGCACCGCAACCGGCGGTGATATGAGAGATCTGAGTGTCACAACAAGCGATGCTATGAGCACCTGAAGCTGATGATCCGTTCTAGCAGCGACATCCCCTCCGAGCCTGACACCCCATCAGAGCCATCTGAGGAGGAGGCGGATGACCACGAGGCAGAGACCCATCCACAGAGAGGGGCTGCGCAGGCAGGCACAGAGCAGACTGCATCACATCAGGAGGCCCCGCATCAGATTCAGGCTGCAGACCCTGAGGTTCCTATTCAGTTAGCACCTCCTCTGCAGTAGGCGGATCCTCCGACCACCACGATAGAGACCCCAGCTACCCGTCCTTCCAGTGATGACACCCCTTCACACCCTGCTTGAGTGAGCATCATGGACGATGATTCATTTTAAGTGTCGGGAGGTCGCCATCTCTGGCGTATATTTTTTGGTGAACCACTACAGATTCTTTTTACTTTATTATTTTTCTATATTTTTCTCTTTATTTCTATTTTATTCTCTCAGTACTTATACATTGCTATTTTCATATATTTTTACTCTATTTCTGCATGATGCACTTTAGTTCATATTTTAGCCATTTAGTTCAGTTGTAATTCTAACTTATTAGTTATAGAAAATGTGGATTAATTAGTATAGTTTACGCTTTTCAGCATAAGATAACTTAGTTTAAATTAAAAATATAAAAAGGAAGTAAACTAGAGACTTTGACAGAATAAAAACAACCCACACCTTGTATATATAGCATTACATGTTAGTTAGTTAACAACATTTCATCAAGGAGATACACTAGAACGTTAAAGCCACCTTAAGAATTACATTGAGAATAATGGGAACTCTTAATTTTTACTTGCTTGACATATATAACTGATATATGATTTTTGAGTTAGAGAATACACAGCCTGTGAGTTTTGAGCTTAATTTCATGGTTACACTTAAACCATGATATTTTATTCCTGTGTGTTCCGCCCTTCTTATTTATTCTGGTGTTCTTTACTTTGTTTTAATCTATATGTCCGATTGTAGAATATAGATACATAACAAGAAAGTGATTGAGGCCATTGTTTGATTCTAGCTCACTATTTCCAAATTAGCCTACCTTTTACATCACCCTTGTTAGCCCCCTTGAGCCTTTAAAACCCCTCTTGTTTTATAACCACATTACTAGCCTTAAGCAGAAAAATAAAATAAAAATTCCAAGTTGAATCCTTGGTTAGCTTAATATAGAAATTGTGTGTTGTGTAAGTAGGGAAACCTATTGGGAACATGGATGATAAAAACAAAGGGTAGAAAGTTAGAAAGAATAACATAATTCAAAATAAAAATTTTGAGAAGCATGCTCATGTAAAATCAAAATAATTGAATTACCATGTGCATTAAAAAAAATTCAGTATTTGAATAAAGGGGATACAAAAGAATTCCCCAAATGCAAAATAAAGCAAATGCACATAGGATAAAATTAAAACTAATGCATGAGCATGTAAAATAAAAAGTGGGAAAAATATGGAAAATAGGTAAAGAAGCTTTGCTTTACAAAATATGTATGTTAGCTGAGATCTTAGACTAATCAATGATTCACTTATTAGCTCACTTAGCCTTATACATATACCCTTACCTTTACCTTGGCCACATTACAACCTTAATTAAAGACCTCAGGATTTTTGTATGCCTATATTCTATAATTGTTGATTGGTTAGATGAAGAACAAAGTTATAGAAAGTAAAGATAAAAAGAAGAATAGAGTGATTAACCCAATAAACACTGAGTGGCTAGAGAGTAAACACAAAATCCAATGAGGGTTCAAAAGCTCATCAACATATATCTCTGCTTAAATTGCTAATTGTCTTGCAAGATTGTAAAATATTTTTTCTTTCCCATCTCAATTGTAAAAGTGCTTTATCATTATCTAAGGTTTGGCTATGTATATATGGTTCCTTGAGAATGTGAATTAATTTAACTACATGTAAGTTTTATATACAAGTGAATAAAAAAATTAGAATTGCATGATTCATTTAGGTAGTTGCATTTAGAATAGATTGCATTGCATGAGATTCCACCACTTCAACCTTACCTAACTCTTTATCTTGGATTTAGCATGAAGACATGCTATTGTTTAAGTGTGGGGAGGTTGATAAACCCATATTTTATGATATATTTTGTGCCTAATTTAAGTGATTTATTCAATCCTTCACTCACTTATTCATATAAATTGCATGGTTTTACTTTTCCTTCCTTATTATGTGATGTATGTGAAAAACATGTTTCCTACGCTTTAAAAGTAATTATTTTAATTACCCTTTATTTCCATTCGATGCTGTGATTCGTGTGTTGAGTAGTTTCAGATCTTCTAAGGTAGGAATGACTTAAAGGATGGAAAGGGAACATACAAAAATTGAAGGAAAGCATAAAACAGAGTTTTTCAAAGAAAGTGGCAGTGACGCGATCGCATGGACGATGCGGCCGCATGCCAGCGCGAAATGGCAGTGACACGACCGCATGATTGACGCGATCACGCGCCTTAAGCGAAACGCATATGACGCGGACGCATGACTGAAGCGACCGCGTGACAAGGAAAACTCCAAATGACGCGACCGCATGACCCACGCGGACGCGTGACAGGGGCTACGCACCAGAAATTACAGAAAACGCTCCTAGCGATTTCTGAAGCCCTTTTTGGCCCAAATCCAAGTCCAGAAAGCATAGATCAGAGGTTATGAAGTGAGGGAATGCATCCATTCAGAGGAGAGTCTCCAATTATTTACTTTTCATGATTTAGATGTAGTTTTGAGGGAGAGGTTCTCTCCTCTCTCTTTAGGTTTAGGATTTAGATTTAGGATTTTATTCGCTTTCAGGACTATCTCTTTTTATCAGGTTCAACATTCCTTTTTAATTACTTGTCCTGTCAATTTAGTTTATGAATTCTTCTATGTTACAGATTACCCTTTGAATTTAATTTTAATTGAGGTATTTCAGTTTATGATTGCTTTCTGTTATTTATATTACTGTTGTTTCTAATTTGAAGACATTTTTATTCCAGTAGATTTATTTTTTCCCTTTTGGTCTTGGTTAAGAAATCAGTAACTCAGGAGTTATCAAACTTAACATGATTGATAATTGTTATCTTTGCTAATTGAATTGGACTTCAATAATCCCAATCTTTCCTTAGGGATTAACTAGGATTTGAAGATCAAACTAATTAGCCACTTGACCTTTCTTTACTTTAAGTAAAGACTAACTGAGTGAAATTAAGATTCAATCTTCATCATCATTGATAAGGATAACTAGGATAGGACTTCTAATTTCTCATACCTTGCCAAAATTTTATTTTACAGTTATTTATTTACTTTACAGTCTTTTACTTATTTTAATTGCAATTTAAATTACTTGTTCCTCACCTTCAAAACCCCGATTTACAATCTCCATAACCAATAATAAGAACATACTTTCCTGCAGTTCCTTGAGAAGACAACCCGAGGTTTAAATACTTCGGTTATCAATTTTTAAGGGGTTTGTTACTTGTGACAACCAAAACGTTTGTACGAAGGGATTTCTGTTGGTTTAGAAACTATATCTACAACACAACTATTTTTACAAAATTCTTTACTAGCAAAAATCCTAACATCAAAATGGCGCTGTTGCCAGGGAACTGCAATTGTGTGCCTTATTATTGGTTATTGTAAATACTTTTCTTTTACTTGTTTATTTGTCTTTATTTTCTTAACTTTTATTCCCATTAGGTACTATGAATTCTCACCCCTCTCGCTTTGAGTTTGGTTCTAATATTGTTGAAAGGAGTGAAAGTTATAATAGGAACACGCATCAAGGTCAGAGCAATCAAAGATGGATGGAGCCAAGAGGATCTAATCAACCCTTTAGGCAACAACACCCTCCAAGATATCATGGACAAAGAGCATTCTACAATGCACACCAAGCCAATAAACATGGTGAACAACCTTGTAGTTACCAACAAGCCCCACCCTGTGCTTATAGGCCATCCTCTCAACATAACTTCGCACCGCCACACTCACAAGCTCCTTTTCACCATTCACTACCATATGATCCTCATTTACCCAAATTCCAATCCAATTACTCCCAAATACCACCACTTTCCCATATACCACGTCCAAATCTATCACCCCAAGAATCAGAGGTTCGCCTCAAGGAAACAGTAGATCAACTTCAAACAACCCTTCATCAACTGGAGCAGGCAGTGAGTTTATTATCTTCTAGACGTTTGAACATTCAAGGACCTCCCACAGCCCCATGTGGACAATCTATAGAAGAGCGTAGTGATGCGTGGAAAACTTGTCTCTCAACAAATCTCCTTTCGGCAAGTGTACCGAATTTGTCGTCAAGTAAAAACTCACAATAGAGTGAGGTCGAATCCCACAGGGATTGATTGATCAAGCAACTTTAATTAGAAGAATGTTCTAGTTGAGCGAATCCAGAATTTGGGTTGAGAGTTGCAGAAAATAAAATGGCGGGAATGTAAATAACAGAAAAGTAAATGCTAGAATTAAAGGACTGGAACTAAATGACTGAAAATAAATTACAGAATTGTAAATGGGAACGGGGGATTTGCTCATAAAAGTAAATGGCAGAAATTAAAGAGAATGGGTAGATCAGAGATGGGGAGTTCATTGGGCTTAGGAGATGTTGCAATTCTCCGGATCAAGTTCATTTTCATCTCTTCCTCAATCAATACACTCATTGATCTCCTTGGCAATCTTAACTGATTGAATTACAATTTCTTGCAATTCAATCTCTCAAATCTTGATCAATAGCCAATTTCTTGGTCAATTGCTCATGAGAAGAGATGAAGTATGGTTACTGATTATACCACATGCATTTTCTAAATCAAGTATTGAGAGGGTTATAGTCACATACCCATCCAAACCCAATTTGGTCCAGCATGAGAAAGCAATTCTAGCTTGATCTCTTCATTCCTCTTTCAAGGTTTAAAAGAGATCCAAGTTTGAATAGCTTCTCTTCCAAGATAACTACTCAATTGGATGAAGATCGAAAGCTTTCAAGTAAAATCAAGAGAAAAGATAGAAGAAGAATAATGAAAATTAGTATTGATCCATCAAATTACAACAGAGCTCCCTAACCCAATGAAAGGGGTTTAGTTGTTCATAGCTCTAGAAAATGAAAATAAAGATGGAGAATACATCATAGAACTAGAAATTGCAGAGAAAGTAAAATACAGAGAGTAATTCCCTTTTTCCCACTTCCAGGACTCTCTAACAATTCAAAGCTACTACTATATATACTACTCTTCTCAGCTTCTAGTTTTCTCTTCAAGTCTTGGGACTTTGGATCTTGAGTTTAAAGCAGTTCTTTTCTTCATTTGGGCTTAGCTTTACTTGCAGAGAGAAAAGTGTTACTAACGTTGTCGACAACTCTCACTTCTTATGTTAGCTCCCACGTTAACCAAGTTAACGTGGGAGTTAACGTTGTGTGTTGCATCCTTAGGCCAACGTTAGTGAGAATGTTGAATGTCACTAACGTTGGCTTCTCTTCCCCCTTTAACGTTAGAGGCCATGTTAACTAGGTTAACGTGGGCTCTAACGTGGCCACTCATGAGTGTTTGGCAACGTTAGTGACAATGTTAAGTGTCACCAACGTTGGCTCAACTTTCCTTCTCCACGTTAGAGTGCACGTTAACTTAGTTAACGTGACTCTTAACGTGGGCAATGATGGCTTTGAGAGTGTTATTGGCAATCACTTTTCTCATTAACCTTGCAAGTTACCTCCCTTTCCTTGCTTCCTTTGGTCCTGAAATCAAGCAACAGAGTGCATCAAAGTTCTAGTCCAAGTCATGGGTAATGCAGCATACAATTTGTCACTAAATTCATGAAAAATCCTCATGAAATAATACTTCTGTGAATGCCCTTTGCTCGTCCAATAGTTCTGCCTGTTCTATTTGTCTTCGATGCATCTCATGTATGTGCACCCCTTGATGTGCTTGGATGTTGATTAGCCTCTGGATGGATTCTTGTTGCTCGTTTTGCCTTTGTTCCATCCTGTTGAATGTTTCTCCCCATTGTTGTCCTTGACTTAGTTTCTGTTCCATCATTTGCCTTTGCCACTCACCTTGCTGAGTCATCCATCTTGAAAGTGTTTCCTCTTGCTGCCCCATCATCTGTAGTTGAAGCTCTTTCTGTGCTCCTTGGCTTTCCAAATATTGTCTAGACAAGCCATCAATGGCCTCCTGCAATTGGTGCATGTCCAAGGTCTGTTGTGCTTGACCCTCTAAGACTTGTCCTTCCACTACTTGAGGGGCTGTTTCTTCCTTTCCTTCCGCTGAGGCAAAGGGGATGCTGCAGCTTTCATCCTTCGTACAGTTATTGGGATGCCTTCCTTTATCCACATGGGGTTCTCATCTTCAAAAACTACCCCAGCTTTCTTGCATATTCGGTAAATAGTGCTGGGGTAACCTAACGTTCTTCTTGAGTCGCTTTTCTCTGCCATCTTTCCAATACCTTCAGCTATGAGTTCATGAACCTTAATTTATCCTCCCTTCAGTATACAGTGCACCATTGTGGCTCTCTTGACATTCACCTCCGAGTTGTTTGCATCTGGGAGAATAGACCTTCTCACTAGCTCAAACCACCCCTTGGCTTCAGGAGTGAGATTTGTTCTCTTGATGAACTTTGGGTTATTTCCCGCACCCCTTTCCCAGTCAGCTCCTGGTACACAAATATCTTGCAGAATCTGGTCATAATTGGGGTTGTCCAATCTTGAGTGATAGCTTTCTTCTTCAAATTGTATAGACCGTAGCTTCAATGCCCTCATGACACTCATGGGACCAAAGTCCACCATCTTTCCTCTCACAAAGCTTGTGTAAGACTCATCCTTCTTATCATATCGAACCGCATTTGCATAAAATTTTCTTATGAGATTTGCATTCACCTTAATGACCGGGTCAGTGAGGAGCTCCCATCTTCTCCTTTCTATCTTCTCTGTGATTTCGGGGCACTCAGTCTTTGTAACTTGAAATCCCAGCTCATAAATGATTTCCTTATCAACCATCCACCCGTATTGCAATACATGATGCAAGCTTCTAAATCTCCTTTCATCATATGGGTGTTCTTCCATGGGTTCCTTTCCCTTCCTTCTTTTAGAACCCGAAGACGCCATGAATGATAGTTAATATGTGAAGGTGGTAAGGTTTTGGAGACTTTTGGTTGTTTAGGGTTTTATGGCAATGAAGAGAGTGAGGGGAGGAATGTTTATAATCGGATAGAGGGTGTCTTGTACCGAAAAGAAGAGTGGTGAAGGGTGTGTGATGACAATGAAGGGTGGTACGGACAAGGGTCGTTTATATAGAGAAGTTGTGAGAGAATGGAGGGTGTAGATTGATGAAGTGGTCACTTGATGGACAGTTGGGGTTATGCATGGCTAGAAGACAAGGATCATCACTTTATGATGGGGATTGCTCGGTCTTCTAGGGGTGCCATTTTTTCAATGTTGCATGGCAACATTTTTAAGTTTTGTTCAAAGCTCCCAAGACTAGCATGTATCTTGGTTTGCTTTGAACACCAAACTTGTTCTTCACTATATACTGCATGATAAAGATTTCACCAAGTGTTTGTCAAGTTTGGGTTGAAATTCATAAACATTGATTTATTCATTATTTTAAAAACATATAAAACATGGTTTGCCTCCCATGAAGCGCTTCTTTAGCGTCACTAGCTTGACGTTTTTCCTTCATCAGGGTGGTTGGTAGTGCTTAAAGTCCTCCCCTCTTGCTGTGGACTTATATTCATTGGTTGGATCAATGATCTCCACATGTTCCAGGGAAAGAACTCTGTTGATAGTGAAGACCTTGGGTAACTGAGATGGTACAGTGGGGAGATTAGGGGGAATATCTGGGAAGTAAGCTGAGACAACTCTATCCCCTAGAGAGAAGTCTTCCGTAGGGATTTTCTTGTTCCTCCATCTCCTTGGTACCTTCTTCTTTGTTTCTTTTGAGGTTGCCTTCCCCTTGGTGACCTCTTTTTTCCAAGGAGTTGTGATGCTGTCTTCACCTGCCTCTAGAGGTTTAGGTTCCTCCAACTTTTTCTTGAGTTGTGGCAATTGCTGTTTTCCTTGTTTATCTATTAAGGGGATCTCAGAATGAACTGGTTGTGCTTCAGTGCTTGTTTCCTTGTCCTCTTGATCTGTTTCTTGTGAGAGTTTGAAAACATTGAAGCTGAGTCGTTCATCATGGATTCTCAATATTAGCTCCCCTTTCTCTACATCGATAAGTGCTCTAGCCGTAGCTAGGAATGGTCTTCCCAATATGATTGGATGAGTGTGACTCTCTTCCATGTCCAGGATGACAAAGTCTGTTGGGAGAAAGTATTTCCCAACCTTTAGCAACACATTTTCCACCACTCCTATTGCTTGCTTTTGAGTTTTGTCAGCCAGTCTGATGATTACATCTGTGGGTATTATCTCATTGATCTGCAGCCTCTTCGCCAGGGATAAGGGCAGTAAGTTGATGCTAGCCCCCAAATCACATAGTGCTCTATCGAACATAGTTTCACCTATGGCACAAGGGATGTGAAAACTCCCTGGGTCTCTTCTTTTTGAAGGTAGCTCAGGTTGAATAAGGGCACTACATTCCTTGTTCATCACTATAGTCTGGCCTCCTTTGAGTGATCTTTTCCTGGGAAGAAGTTCTTTCATATACTTGATGAATGCAGGCATTTGTTGAATTGCCTTGATGAATGGTATGTTTACATGCA
This sequence comes from Arachis ipaensis, assembly GCF_000816755.2. Lineage (NCBI taxonomy): Eukaryota > Viridiplantae > Streptophyta > Magnoliopsida > Fabales > Fabaceae > Arachis > Arachis ipaensis. The sequence goes on from NC_029787.2 coordinate 77,359,428, forward strand.
GAGATGCAAACAAGTCTAGGAACCTTGAGTATATTCTTTTTCCCACAACACCATTGAGCATTTGAGGGAAGGGTGCATAGAGCTTCAGCAGCTCTTGTTGTGAGATTTCTGGTTCTTGGCGATCTCTATCCTCCTCCTTTGTTGAGTTGTCTTCAGGTTGTTTGCAAAGTTTGCCTTGCTTGTCTTCAGTCTCTTGATCACTCGCAGTGACCATTTTGTAATCTTCCCATCTTACTTTCTTTGCTTCTATTTTAGGGTTTTTCTCCGTGTCACTTGGGAAGCTATCAGTAGGTTTGGGAATCTTCTCAGCTAAATATCCCACCTGGAATTCCAGCTTCCTGATAGTCTCTCCCTGGTTCTTAATATTGGCTCGCACCTCCTCTTTGAACACCTTATTTTCTTGAATCTCTTGGCATATTCCTTCAAGTAAGGCTTCAATCTTAGAGAGCTTGTCATCAATTGATGAGTGATTCGGAGCAGATGTGCTATTTTGGTTTTGTTAGGCGTGTGGAGAAGTGTTGTTGTGAGGGTGTTGAGATGTCCTCTGTGTGAACTGCTGATGAGCTACATTGTTGTTGGAGTTGTAACGTCTCTGGTCTTGGTTTTGATCTTGCTCACTTCTCCACCCAAAGTTTGGGTGGTTTCTCTATCCAGGGTTGTAGGTCTTGGAGTATGGATCATAGTTTTTCCTTGGTGAATTCCCAATATAGTTGGCTTGCTCCTGACTCCCCTCTGCTTCTTCATTCACTCCTTCTTGGGTTGTTGATGAAGTGGAGATTGCTGCTACTTGGTTCATCTCCATCTTCTTGGTGAGGTCAGCCAGCTGCTGGGTAATGAGCTTGTTTTGGGTCAACAGAGCATCTACATTATTTACCTCCATTACTCCTCTTGTGTTCCCTCTTTCGGAAGCATAGAAGTATTCGTTCTCTACTACTGTTTCAATAACATCTATGGCTTCCTCAATAGTCTTCATCTTGTTCAAAGATCCTCTGGATGAATGGTCTACGGCCTTCTTTGACTCATAAGAGAGTCCTTCATAGAAAATGTGCAGCTGCACCCATTCGTTGAACATGTCAGGTGGACACCTCCTCGTTAAGTCCTTGAACCTCTCCCATGCTTCATATAGAGTCTCACCATCTTGTTGCCTGAAAGTTTGGACCTTAGCTTTCAGCCTATTGATTTGTTGAGGAGGGTAAAATCTTGCTAAGAATTTGTTCACCACGTCTTCCCAAGTTGTCAAGCTTTCCCTTGGGAAAGATTCCAGCCACTTGGCTGCTTTGTCCCTAAGTGAGAATGGAAATAGGAGCAGTCTATAGGCATTAGGGTGAACACCATTAGACTTCACTGTGTCACATATTCTCAGGAAGGTGGTCAAATGTTGATTGGGGTCTTCTTGAACACCTCCTCCAAACGAACAGTTGTTCTAAACAAGGGTGATGAGTTGTGGTTTAAGTTCAAAGTTGTTGGCATGGATTGTTGGCTTTTGGATGCTACTTCCACAATTGCCTGGGTTCGGATTGATGTAAGAGCCCAAAACTCTTCTATCCTCCCCAGCATGATTTGCTCTACCTCCTTCCCCATAGTTGTGATCCTCTTCTTCATGATGGTTTTCCATGTTGTCTTCCATGTTTGTTTCAAAGAATTCCTCTTCTTCCTCAGCACCAACCACTTTCTTTCCTCTTGCTTCCCTCCTTAATCTAAGGAAGGTCCTCTCAGGTTCAGAATCGAAGGAAGTTGAAGCCTCCCTTCTTCTTCCTGTCATACAACCATCAAGTGCAAGCAAGAAAGGATAGGTGCAGAAAGTATTTGTGTCAGAATTACTATTAGTTGTGGGTGATGCAATATATCAAACAGTTAGTGGGTTAGCAAACAGAATTGAAAATAACAAAGAAAAACAAAAGAGTAGAGGGGGAAGGGAAGAAGTTTAACAAAAACAAAAAGTAAATCACTCAAACAGAAAATGAAATTCACAAAAATAAAAATGCTCAATCTAGTGATCTTCCAATTTAATCATTGTTGATGCACAATCAATCCCCGGCAACGGCGCCATAAACTTGATGCGCGGAAAACTTGTCTCTCAACAAATCTCCTTTCGGCAAGTGTACCGAATTTGTCGTCAAGTAAAAACTCAAAATAGAGTGAGGTCGAATCCCACAGGGATTGATTGATCAAGCAACTTTAATTAGAAGAATGTTCTAGTTGAGCGAATCCAGAATTTGGGTTGAGAGTTGCAGAAAATAAAATGGCGGGAATGTAAATAACATAAAAGTAAATGCTAGAATTAAAGGACTGGAAGTAAATGACTGAAAATAAATTGCAGAATTGTAAATGGGAATGGGGGATTTGCTCATAAAAGTAAATGGCAAAAATTAAAGAGAATGGGTAGATCAGAGATGGGGAGTTCATTGGGCTTAGGAGATGTTGCAATTCTCTGGATCAAGTTCATTTTCATCTCTTCCTCAATCAATGCACTCATTGATCTCCTTGGAAATCTTAAGTGATTGAATTATAATTTCTTGCAATTCAATCTCTCAAATCTTGATCAATAGCCAATTCCTTGCTCAATTGCTCATGAGAAGAGATGAAGTATGGTCACTGATTATACCACATGCATTTCCCAAATCAAGTATTGAGAGGGTTATAGTCACATACCCATCCAAACCCAATTTGGTCCAGCATGAGAAAACAATTCTAGCTTGATCTCTTCATTCCTCTTTCATGGTTCAAAAGAGATCCAAGTTTGAATAGCTTCTCTTCCAAGATAACTACTCAATTGGATAAAGATCGAAAGCTTTCAAGTAAAATCAAGAGAAAAGATAGAAGAAGAACAATGAAAATTAGTATTGAGCCATCAAATTACAACAGAGCTCCCTAACCCAATGAAAGGGGTTTAGTTGTTCATAGCTCTAAAAAATGAAAATAAAGATGGAGAATACATCATAGAACTAGAAATTGCAGAGAAAGTAAAATACAGAGAGTAATTCCCTTTTTCCCACTTCCAGGACTCTCTAACAATTCAAAGCTACTCCTATATATACTACTCTTCTCAGCTTCTAGTTTGCTCTTCAAGTCTTGGGCCTTTGGATCCTGAGTTTGAAGCAGTTCTTTTCTTCATTTGGGCTTAGCTTTACTTGCAGAGAGAAAGTGCTAAGTGAGCAGAGACTTTAGCTCAGGGCGTTAGGGGTGTTAACATTTAGTGAAAGTATAAGTTCGAGAACGTTAGTGACACTTAACATTTTTACTAACGTTCCAATGTATCCCTTTGCCTCACGTTAGAGCCCACGGTAACTAGGTTAACGTGGCTTCTAACGTGGCCTTGCCAACCTTCGAGAACGTTAGTGACACTCAACATTGTCACTAATGTTCCAATGTGTCCCTAGATCTCACGTTAGAGTCCACGTTAACTAGGTTAACGTGGCTTCTAACATGGCCTTGCCAAACTTCAAGAACGTTAGTGACACTTAACATTGTCACTAACATTCCAATGTGCCCCTAGATCTCACGTTAGAGTCCACGTTAACTAGGTTAACGTGGCTTCTAGCATGGTCATTCTTAGCCATTCCAACATTAGTGACAATGTTGAGTGTCACTAACGTTGGCTCATCATTCATTCCTCATCGTTAGCTTCCACATTAACTAAGTTAACGTGTCTCCTTGGGGGTTGTGTGGTTGCTTCCAACGTTAGTGACGATGTTGAGTGTCACTAACGTTGTCGACAACTCTCACTTCTTACGTTAGCTCCCACATTAACCAAGTTAATGTGGAAGTTAACGTTGTCTGTTGCATCCTTAGGCCAACGTTAGTGACAATGTTGAATGTCACTAACGTTGGCTTCTCTTCCCCCTTTAACGTTAGAGGCCACGTTAACTAGGTTAACGTGGGCTCTAACGTGGCCACTCATGAGTATTTGCCAACGTTAGTGACAATGTTAAGTGTCACTAACGTTGGCTCAACTTCCGTTCTCCACGTTAGAGTGCACGTTAACTTAGTTAACGTGACTCTTAACATGGGCAATGATGGCTTTTAGTTACCTCCCTTTCCTTGCTTCCTTTGGTCCTGAAATTAAGCAACAGAGTGCATCAAAGTTCTAGTCCAAGTCATGGGTAATGCAGCATACAATTTGTCACTAAATTCATGCAAAATCCTCATGAAATAATGTAAAATGCACAATGTATGCTTGAATCAAGGTGTAGGTGAATATCTACCCAAAACTAGCTTATTTCCTAAAGAAATGCATGAAACTACCCTAAAAACAGTAAAGAAAAGGTCAGTGAAACTGGCCAAGATGCCCTGGCATCACGTAGCATGAAGGAGATACTAGAAACTCCAGTGGACAGAACAGGGCATGACTTCGTACTGGAACAAGTAGAGGAAGTTGTCATTGTAAACAAAGAAGAGTTGGTTGAAGACTTAGGAGTCGCTGAACTTCCATGGGAATCCAGAGTTATGGAGAATTCTGTCAAAAACGTTACAATTGATGCTAAGGAGGATAGTGCACAACTCCCAAAGCAAGTCTTTTATGAAGAACTAGACAGAATAATCCACGAAGCAAGTTTCCTTGATGATGATAATCTCAAGTCAAGTTCTCCCAGTAGTGAACTTGCATCAACAAGTGAATTCTCTGAGATCGAAGAATCTTCCCCAAGTAAATACGAAGATGATGCGGAGGTAGATTTTTCTCAACCTCCCGTTTATGACTTAAGTGACGAGGAAGACATAGAAGGCTTTGATCAGGACATGGATGCAATTGAAGAAGTCTGCAAGGAAGTGAAGAAATTCACAGAAGAGCACAAGGGAGTAGAACTCACAGAACCACTGGAAACACCTATCCCAAGGCCATTACCACCTAATATAAGCTTCAAATGGGTACAATCCTTAACCTTTAGCTTTATTTTCCCACTTGAATATGGTTTGCTTGAAACAGATGGCCAGCTTTGAGCTCTCTGCGGCTTTAAGAGTAAGAGGGAAATCGCTCGCACTCAGAGCTGGTGCACAAGGTTCAATAAGGTTCCACGCTTCAACTCGAAGTGCACGGATTGGCATCATGATCAATCAAATGGATCTCGGAAAACATTTGCTCACCTTGGTGAGAATCTAATTTTTAAACCGCCCGGATGGAAAATATAGATCAAGACGGAGGCAGATTTAAAAGCAAAGTTTGGGATCCTGGGATCTATTCTGACATTCGTCACCCCGGGAGCCTGAGAATCTGTTTGAAGCTGCTCAGAAGCTTTACGTGCCTAGTTTGGGACCCCGGAGGCTATTGGCATTCCAAACATTGGTAGAGATTTCTGGATGAATTTAAGCACAAGCCGCCATAACAGGAAGCTCATCCAATGTCCAACTTAAGGATGTTAACTAAAAGTGCTAGGTGGGAGACAACCCACCATGGTATGGTCATTTCTTTACTAGTTTCTTTTTGTTTTCCTTTTCAATTGAACCTGAATGTTATTCATTCGCATTGCATACTGCATAATTGCATACCTGCATACCTGCATATATAAAAAAAAGAGAGAAAGGGCGTGCGATGCGACCGCATCACTCATGCGATCACATTAGTTGCGAAAAATAACCCCTACGCGTCCGCGTCATTAACGCGGCCGCGTGACCTGGAAATCGGCGTAAGTATCCAACGCCCAGAAAGTTGGGCTGGAATCGTGCGACTGTTGTGCGTTTCGCACAAAAAGACACGATCGCGTCACTTGCACAACACCAATTCCACGCGACAGCGTGAGCGATGCGATTTTGTCGCATGGATTGCACAACACCCCAGAGGAGACAGAGAGTTGTGCTGAAACGATGCTGGAATTGTGCATTTCGCACGATTTCCAGCGACGCGATCGCCTGCCTCATGCGATCGCATCATTCATTATTTACCCATTCCATGCAATCACATCACTCACGTGATCGCGTCGACCCCCATTCCACCCCAGCCACGCGACCGCGTGGGATTTAAATTTATTAACCCCCTGTGAACAGCCCTCACCGCTGTACAACCACCATCAACCACCGCGTCAGCCGCCACCACACCATCCCCCAGCCACCTTCCAGGTTCCGCCAAACGCCACCTTTCTTTCAATTCCTAGTTAATTACATATTTTTTCTGTTTATCTTCATAATTAGGCTAGTTAGATATGCATGATGTAGTGGATTCTAGGTTGTTAGGTAGCCTAGGATGTGGTTAGTGGATTTAGGCCTGTTTAATTGCGCTGTTCGTGTTTCTTGTTTTATTAATTCCGCAATCCTGCTGTTGCTATGATGTTAGTATTGTTCATATGCTGTAATTTCTTGTTTCATGCTACTCTTTACACTGCTTTTCCATGTTTATATTCCTTATATGTAATTGCAGCTATATTTTTGTTTCATATGAACTATTCTGATTGCTATAATTTTCTGGGAATATCCAATTTTTGCCGGAATGCTGCCCAATTTTCTGTAAACTATTTTATTTCCATTCATGTCTTGGTTTTGGCACTTTGAACTCTGCTTTACTCTTCTTTTACCAAACCAATTCATGAATACCAGGGCAAGCTTTCTTATTCTTTTTGATTTCCTGGTTCATAATCTGCATTTTTGATGTTTAGCTTCTAATTTTTGTTTCATCATCAACTTGATTCCCTTGTTTGGATATGAGTTAACTGTAGCTTCTAATTGAGAATGCTTGTTACTTAGAAAATATTCATCATGCCACTTACTCTAACCCACTTTTTACTAATTCACTAACTTTAACTTCCTAAACTCTTTTTTTCATTCCTAACCAACCTAACCTTTCAAAACATCTCTTCTGGTTTTTCACTATTCTCTTTAACCTTCTAACCAAGGCATGATGATAATTTTTCCTAATTGACATGATTTCTAATATATTTTGGATTGTTAATTTTTCTTCTCAGACTTTTCACTCCTATTCAATCCTTACCTTTACTTAACTCATTTTCATTACTCCACTGCTCCTTTGCCACTATATGCTTATTTTGTGATTTGCATACTTGTTTTTCCTGTTTTTATTATATCCTGGTTTTCTATTTTTTAAGATGTCTGACACCCAAAGAAAAGGAAAAGGAAAGGCTACTACTGGCAAACGGAAAACAGGAGAATCCTCCATATCCATCCTGGACATCATGAATGATGACTCCTGGCGGGAGAAACACTTTACCCCGCAAGAGAAGGCTGACCAGCTACTCCCTGCTACTGATCCCATTAAGTTTGCAAACCGATACTGTGAGCTGAAGTATCTGGTGTTTGCAACCTCCAGGAACCTGTACATGGAGAGGACTCTGAAGATCCCAGAAGAACTCCAGCAATACACCTCTGATTAGATCAAACAAAGAGGCTGGTTCTTTCTGGAGAGAAACCTGACTGAGGTCAATGCATCTTGGGTAAGGGAATTTTACTTTAATTACTTCAAAACTCCCCTAGATGCAGTAAACCTAAGAGGGAAGCAGATACTGGTCACTGAGGAGGCCATAGAGGATGTTCTGAAGCTCCTGCCTAAATCTGATCAGCCAGATGGTTATCAACAGGCTGAGGAGGACATGCGCTTCATGAAATTTGACTGGGATGCAGTCAAGGCCAGGATAGTCCTTGACCCGACCGTTCCATGGATCCTGGGTCAGAACACCACCATGCCTAAGGGAATCAAGTGCGCATACTTGAACGATGAGGCTCGGCTATGGCATCAGATCCTAAGCAACTTTATTATGCTGAGTACTCATGAGACGGAGCTACCTACCGCTATGATCACCCTCCTATGGTGTGTGATGGAGGGTAAGGATCTGTACCTGCCACGCTTTATTCGGTACTACATGGCCAGGGTCCACATCCGAGGCACTCTCTCCTTTCTATATCTGATTACACAGCTTGGCCGTCGAGCTGATGTGCCTTGGGAGGATGCTGATGAGAAGCCACCTGCTGCAGAATGCAAGAAAATTATCCTCACAGTAGGAACTTTCTGGCTTTGGGCTACAGACCTCCATTCCTCGCTCCTACTGATGAGACAGCCACACCATCTACCGGCACCTCTTCCTCTACAGCTACCCCTGCTACCACCACTGCACCTCCACCTGCCTCAGAGCCGGTTTATCACTTAGTGCACCGCCTGTTTTGGTAGCTAGACCAGATGGAGCGCCGCAACCGGCGGCAATACGAGAGATCTGAACGTCGTAGCAAGTGACGCTATGAGCACCTGAAGCTGATGATCCGTTCTAGCAGCGACATCCCCTCCGAGCCTGACACCCCATCAGAGCCATCTGAGGAGGAGGCGGATGACCACGAGGCAGAAATCCATCCACAGAGAGAGGCTGCACAGGCAGACACAGAGCAGGCTGCATCACATCAAGAGGCCCCGCATCAGATTCAGGCTGCAGACCCTAAGGTTCCTATTCAGTCAGCACCTCCTCTGCAGCGGGCGGATCCTCCGACCACCACCACAGAGACCCCAGCTACCCGTCCTTCTAGTGATGACACCCCTTCACACCCTGCTTGAGTGAGGATCAGGGACGATGCTTCATTTTAAGTGTGGGGAGGTCGCCATCTCTGGCGTATATTTTTTGGTGAACCACTACAGATTCTTTTTACTTTATTATTTTTTCTGTATTTTTTTCTTTATTTCTATTTTATTCTCTCAGTATTTATACATTCCTATTTTCATGTATTTTTACTCTATTTCTGCATGATGCACTTTAGTTCATATTTTAGCCATTTAGTTTAGTTGCAATTCTAACTTATTAGTTATAGAAAATGTGGATTAATTAGTATATTTTACCCTTTTCAGCATAAGATAACTTAGTTTAAATTAAAAATATAAAAAGGAAATAAACCAGAGACTTTGACAGAATAAAAAACAACCTACACCTTGTATATTTAGCATTACATGTTAGTTAGTTAACAACATTTCATCAAGGAGATACACTAGAACTTTAAAGCCACCTTAAGAATTACATTGAGAATAATGGGAACTCTTAATTTTTACTTGCTTAACATATATAACTGATACATGATTTTTGAGTTAGAGAATACACAGCCTGTGAGATTTGAGCTTAATTGCATGGTTACACTTAAACCATGATATTTTATTCCTGTGTGTTCTGCCCTTCTTATTTATTCTGGTGTTCTTTACTTTGTTTTAATCTATATGTCCGATTGTAGAATATAGATACATAACAAGAAAGTGATTGAAGCCATTGTTTGATTCTAGCCCACTATTTCCAAACTAGCCTACCTTTTACATCACCCTTGTTAGCCCCCTTGAGCCTTTAAAACCCCTCTTGTTTTATAACCACATTACTAGCCTTAAGCAGAAAAATAAAATAAAAATTCCAAGTTGAATCCTTGGTTAGCTTAAGATAGAAAATGTGTGTTGTGTAAGTAGGGAAACCTATTGAGAACATGAATGATAAAAACAAAGGGTAGAAAGTTAAAAAGAATAACATAATTCAAAATAAAAATTTTGGAAAGCATGCTCATGTAAAATCAAAATAATTGAATTACCATGTGCATTAAAAAAAATTCAGTATTTGAATAAAGGGGATAAAAAAGAATTCCCCAAATACAAAATAAAGCAAATGCACATAGGACAAAATTAAAACTAATGCATGAGCATGTAACATGAAAAGTGGGAAAAATATGGGAAAATAGGTAAAGAAGCTTTGCTTTACAAAATATGTATATTAGGTGAGATCTTAGACTAATCAAGGATTCACTCATTAGCTCACTTAGCCTTATACATATACCCTTACCTTTACCTTGGCCCCATTACAACCTTAATTAAAGACCTCATGATTTTTGTATGCCTATATTCTATAATTGTTGATTGGTTAGATGAAGAACAAAGTTATAGAAAGTAAGGATAAAAAGAAGAATAGAGTGATTAACCCAATAAACACTGAGTGGCTAGAGAGTAAACACAAAAACTAGTGAGGGTTCAATAGCTCATCAACATATATCTCTGCTTAAATTGCTAATTGTCTTGCAAGTTTGTAAAATATTTTTTTCTTTCCCATCTCAATTGTAAAAGTGCTTTACCATTATCTAAGGTTTGGCTATGTATATATGGTTCCTTGAGAATGTGAATTAATTTAACTACATGTAAGTTTTATATACAAGTGAATAAAAAAATTAGAATTGTATGATTCATTTAGGTAGTTGCATTTAGAATAGATTGCATTGCATGAGATTCCACCACTTCAACCTTACCTTACTCTTTATCTTGGATTTAGCATGAGGACATGCTATTGTTCAAGTGTGGGAAGGTTGATAAACCCATATTTTATGATATATTTTGTGCCTAATTTAAGTGATTTATTCAATCCTTCACTCACTTATTCATATAAATTGCATAGTTTTACTTTCCCTTCCTTATTATGTGATGTATATAAAAAACATGTTTCCTACGCTTTAAAAGTAATTATTTTAATTACCCTTTATTTCCATTCGATGCCGTGATTCGTGTGTTGAGTAGTTTTAGAACTTCTAAGGTAGGAATGACTTAAATAATGGAAGGAAACATACAAAAATGGAAGGAAAGCATAAAACGGAGTTTTTTAAAGAAACTGGCAGTGACGCGATCGCATGGACGACGCGGCCGCATGCCAGCGCAAAATGGCAGTGATGCGACCGTGATGCGAGCGGAAATTGGCGAGTTAAGAATGATTATAAAATATGCATTGCAAGTATAGTTCTTAACCAACCAAAAATCCGCTTATCAATTTAGAAAGGTGTCACAGAAATTAAAATGAAAATACTGGGAGTATGAATCCCAGGTCGTCTCCTAACGAGTTGCAGAAAAGTGTGCTATTTTATTAATCAGATGTTTTCAAAAAGGTTTGAGTTGAATGGCAGAAAATTAAATTAGAGAATGTATATAAATTTAAATAAATGCCTTGACTGGGAGTTGATTAGTTGGAAGCCCTATTCTTGTTGCAGTACTCTCAAGACTAATTGATAATTGGGGATTATTCTGTTTAGTTGTCCCTCAGTAAGTAAGGGAAAGTTAAACAAGTTGGAATGCTATCTCTATCCACAAGTTCCAATCCGCTCTTTGGAGGATTGGTGTTAGTGACTAGAGAGCAATCCAACAATAAACCCAACTACAACCTTTCTCTTGAGCATCCCAACTTCAAGGTTTCTTTCAATCAACTCCCCATCAAGTTAGGGAACTACTCGCTCATTGTAAATATAAAATTCATAACATAAAAGAGGGAATTAAAGAAAGACATGATAAATAATGATCAAACGATTAATTAAAAATAAAAGTAGTTCTTGTGTTGATAAATGCTAAAATAATCCAATGGTAAAATTAAGTAAATTAAGGAACATGGAAGAGTAAGAGACAAGTAAAGAGAACGAACTAGAATGTCGAAGTCTTGATGAGGCAATAACTCTTCTCAATATCCTAATGCAAAAACAATGAACATAACAAATCCTAAAAACTATGAATGTGTAAAGAGAAAACCTAGAGGAGAGGAAAACTAGATCTAAAAACTAAAACTACGCGAAATGAATGTTGTTGTTGGTTTCTGCATGTTCTCTGGCTCTAGTCTGCTTTTCTGGGCCAAAAACTGGGTCAAAATAAGGCCCGAAATTGCCCCCAGCGATTCTGTAGATTATGCAAATCGAGCATGTCACGCGGTCGCGTCATCCATTCGGCCACGCCATTCGGCTTTCTGCTTTGCCACGCAGTCGCGTCATCCATGTGGCCGCGTCACTCGTGCTATTCCATGTCGTGCGGTCGTGTCATCCATGCGTCCGCGTCACTGCGATTTCCTCTCTTTCGCGCGGTCGCGTCATCCATGCGGCCGTGTCACTTCCAAAACCTATGCAATGCAATGCAACCTATATATATGAATGCAGCTATATGATTTTTGTCCACTTGATCAAAAGTAAGTAAGCTCTTCAAAATAATTACAAATCAAATTCCACTAACTCAATTCTTATACAGTAAGAACAGATAAAAATGCAAGAAGATAGCTCATGAAAGCAGAGAACATAGAAATTCAAGCATGGAACCTTCACTGATGATGTATGTACACTCTAGTCTCTCTAGTGTATAGGGTAATCACTCTATCCTTCTCTAATCATGCTCTCTAATTTTTTTGTTCTTTTCCTAACCAATCAACTACATTTAATATACCAATGCAAACATCAAGAGGTCTTTTCAAGGTTGTAATGGGGCCAAGGTAAGGGTGAGGATATATATATGGCTAAGTAAGCTTATAAATTGAATCTTTAATTAACCCAAGCTTTAACATAACCTATATATATATTCTATATAACTTTTAAAATTCATACCTAGCTACCAAGAAATCCCTTTCACATCCATACTCATGTATCAACCTTTTATTTTGATTTTATCATACATGCATTGATCTTTGAATGCTTGACTTAGCATTGGGGTAATTTTGTCCCCTTATTTATTTATTGAGTATTTTTGGATTTTTTTTCTTTTTATAAACATAGAAACATAAAAATAACACAGCTTATCAATGCACATAGATTTTTAATTCTTATAGTTTCACATGAGTAGGTATCCAAATTCCCATAATATTATCATGACTCATTCCCTTATTATCCTTTGTTCCCACAATTTCCCATACTTGATTGACTCACACAATTCTATCTTAAGCCAACCAAAGATTCAATTTGGGATATATAATTGTTTTTCCGCTTAAGGTTAGTAATGTGGTAAAATATAGAACAAATGGGATTTAAAGGCTCAAAGTGGCTAACAAAGGTAATTGAAAGGGTAGGCTTTATTTGGATAAGTGAGCTAAACAAATAATGGCCTCAATCATATGCAAACATATAAATATAATAAACATTGAACATATAGGATGAAACAAAATATAGACTACAATCATAGAGAAGTAAACACACAAGAACAAAATAATTATGGATAAATAATGTAACCATTCATAAAGGCTCAATTCTCACAGGTTGTGTGTTCTTTAGCTCAAAAATCATGTTCCAAATACAATTTCAAGCAAATTTAACATAAAAGTTTTAATTAAAATTAGTGAAATTTTGTTCCAAAGATAGGGTCTTAGAAGAAACTTATTGTCTTTTTAATCAAGCAGAACATGCATGCAACTAACCTATTACTATGCAATTTATCCTATACTATAAAAGAAAAATCTAACTAAATATCCTAATTTATTGGTGCTAGGGAAGAGAAATTACCTCCGGAAGTCAGGTACTGACCGACCTCCCCACACTTAAGCCTTTGCACCGTCCTCGGTGCCATCTGTCAAGAACAAAGGTGGGCTGGTAGCAGTATCTCCACAGTTGGGACCATCATGGCTCCCTGTGCTGGTAAAGGAAGTGGAGTCCGGGGTATCTGAGTCCTAGAATTTTCCTATGATCAGCTCCTTGAGGTATGTGAATCGGCGCTTGTTACGGCGCTCTCTCATCTTAGCTTTGTGTTCTTGCCGATCCAACTTTTCAAGTATCTGATGCAGCAGCTGATCAGTAGTGGGTGCTTGTGGTGTTGAAGAAGGAATATCTTCAACTGGTTTAGTAGGTTGGCTGATAGTGGCTGCTGGAAGTCTAAGGTACTTCCCGTTAGGGACATACTAATCATCCCGTGGAAGCATGGCTTTGGTGTCTCCAGCTCTGTAGGAGACTTCGGCTGTTGAGACAAGATCTGAGACCAGGGCGGGAAAAGGTATGTTGCCCGCGATTTGTACGTGTCCCATGGCATTCTGGATATGTCTTGGTAGATTCAGAGGTTGGTCTGTAAGGATGCACCATAGTAGAACGGCCATGTCCGCAGTGAAGGAGGACTCGTGAGTGCTCTGAAAGATGTACTGGGACATAATCTGTGCCCATACGCGAGCCTCCACGGTAAGTGATGAAGCCAAAATTCCCTTAGGGCGGATACGATGGTATCTGTAGATCCATCGGCTGCCAGGTAGTGCGATAACTCTGAGAACGGCGTCCCAGTCAAATTGGTACATCTGGCGCTTGAGTGCGGCTTCTTGAAAGGCATCCAATCCTTCTGGAATAGGGGGAAGACTTAGAACTTTTTGAATGGCCTCTTCTGTAATGGGGACTTGCTTCTGACGGACGTAGACAGACTGCAGGGTTGGTAGGTAGTAGTTGGAGTAGAAGTCGACTACCCAAGAAAAATTGACCTGCCTTGGCTATCTCTGTATGAAACCCCATTGTCTTCGGGTAATTTGCGGCTCAACAAATGTAGCAATGTGGTTTGGGAGGAGAAGAAGGTATTCATTGTTGTAACTCCTTTCTACCAGGATGGGGAACATCTGCTCACAATAGCGATTGGGGAATCGCGTAGTGTCCTTTGCTGGGAAAGCTCTTTCTTTATCATCAACCTTTATGATCCTCTTAATTTTCTTTGTTGAGGGCTTTACCGCAGTTGATGAAGGCTCTGCCACTAATGCTCTCTTCGTTCCTCTCCTTGCTTGTTGTTTGGGAGTAGCTTTCTCTTTTCCTTTCTTGGTGGCCATCTTGAAAAAAAAGGGGAAGAGAAAGTAAATTAAATTTAAAGAGATAGAGCAAGGAAGAGAACGGAAAGGATGGTTATAAATGCACATAAAATGGTAAATGATATTAACACACACTCATGAGTACATGTGAAAACTCATTAATGGAAAATAACTAGTGCATATGATGGCAAGTGAATGTAAGGTGTTTATTGGCATGCCGGCAAAGGGCATGAGTAGCATAGATCCAGCATCACTCGTAACAAACCATCACATTTGTATTGACAATGAAATTCAATGAATAAAATAGTAAAGGGAATTTGTGAAAAGCAAGCATTGAATATTAGAGTAGAAAGATGTAGAGAAGTTCATAATGCCATATGGCCTTTTTCACAAACACATAGTATGCATGTAGAAGAGGCTCTTGAAAATAAGAATTTGAACATGCAAGTAATCCCTTAAAAAGCAATATATAATTGTCAAACAAATTTACAATAATCCACAAGCATACAAAAATAAATAATGACTCACATAAATTGATAACACCAAGTAAAAAGGAAAAAGAAAGAAAAAAGAAAATATGAACAATGAAGGTAAAAAGAAAAGAAAAGAAGATAACATAGAAAAAATAAGAAGAATAATAGAAAAGTAAGGAGGGAAGGAGAAAGAAAAACCTTGTTAATGGGGGTGAGAGAGAGTAAAAGGTGAGAAAGAAGGAAGAAGGGAAGAAGGGAAGGAGAAGAAATAAGGAGGGAAAAGAAAATAGAATTTGGGAAGAAAAAGATATGATAATTGGAAAATTAGGAAAAGTGTGCGGCGCAAGCGACGCGTTCGCGTGGGGCACGCGGTCGCGCGCCTTGCACTTAAACTCAATGACGTGATCGCGTGACCCGTTTTAGGCTAATGGCGCGAGGGTAGCCTCGCACTCGCACAACTCTCTGTTCAAAATCATATTAGTGCCAAATTTTGGGTAACGCGATCGCGTGGGGTATGCGATCGCGTGAGTGGGCAATTATTGGGAAACGACGCGGTCGCGTGGGGCACGCGATCGCATGAGAGAGACTGCGCGTCTAGCGCCAGTCTAGCACCACTCTAGCACAACTTTCGGCTGTGCACCCTTGTTACGTCGAAATCCAGGTCACGCAGCCGTGTGGGAGGCCATTATTCCCATATGACGCGGTCGCGTGGGACGATTTGTGCCATTGGCACGCCTCCAGCCCTGCTCCTGCGTAACTCCCTGTTCATATTAATATTATCTCCCAGCTCCGTGCGATGCGGACGCATCAATGAGGCGGTCGTGTCGCGTGATTTTTTTTTTTAATTAAAAATATGTGAATGCTGATGCACGAAATGTACTAATGAAGAGAAGAGTTATTGAATAAGAAAATTAAAAATAAGGAAAAGAACGATCATACCATGGTGGGTTGTCTCCCACCTAGCACTTTGCTTTAATGTCCGTATGTTGGACGCTCTACTAGCTCAGTCTTCAGCTATGTGGGGATCTTCCAAGAGGAAGATCTCGAGCTCCTTGTTTTTCTTCAGCTTCTCACCATGGTACAGCTTTAAATGATGTCCATTAACTTTGATAGGTTCAGAGCTTGAAGGATGACTCAGATGATAGACTCCGTACGGTTCGGCCTTCTCTACTCTGTATGGACCTTCCCATCTTGATCTCAACATGCCTGGCATGAGCCTTAGTCGAGATTTATAGAGGAGGACTAAGTCCCCAGGTTGGAACTCTTTCCTCTTGATGTGCTGATCATGTACAGCCTTCATCTTCTCCTTATATAGTCTTGAGTTCTCATAAGCTTCTAGGCGAAGGCTTTCCAGTTCCTGTAGTTGCAACTTCCTTTCAGCTCCGGCTCTCTCAATTCCCATGTTGCATTTTTTGACTGCCCAAAAGGCTTTATGCTCTATTTCAACAGGGAGATGAAAAGCTTTTCCATAAACTAAGCGGAAAGGACTCATCCCAATGGGTGTTTTGTAAGCTGTTCTGTATGTCCAGAGTGCATCTTGTAGCCTGGTGCTCCAGTCTCTTCTATGAGGTTTGACTCTCTTCTGCAAGATACGCTTTATCTCTCTATTTGACACCTCGGCTTGCCCATTAGTCTGAGGATGGTAGGCTGTTGCAACTTTATGAATTATCCCATGCTTCTTCATTAGTCCTGTTAGTCTCCTGTTACAAAAATGGGTGCCTTGATCGCTCATGATTGCTCGTGGTGATCCAAAGCGACAAATAATATGGTTTCTCACAAAGGAAACAACAGTGTTAGCATCATCATTGCGGGTAGGAATTGCTTCTACCCATTTGGAAACGTAATCCACAGCTAACAATATATAGAAATAACCATTAGAATTTGGAAATGGACCCATGAAGTCAATGACCCAAACATCAAAAATTTCACAGAAAAGCATAATCTGTTGAGGCATCTCATCCCTCCTGGATATATTACCAAATTTCTGGCATGGGAAACAAGATCTACAAAATTCAGCGGCGTCCCTAAAAAGAGTAGGCCATAAGAATCCACAGTCTAAGATTTTTCTAGCAGTTCTTTGAGGGCCAAAATGTCCTCCACTCTCATATGAGTGACAGGCCTCTAAAATAGACTGGAATTCTGATTGAGGCACACACCGTCTAATTATCTAGTCCGCGCCACATCTCCATAAATATGGGTCATCCCATATATAATATTTAGACTCGCTTTTCAGCTTGTCTCTTTGATGCTTAGAAAAGTTTGGAGGAAAGGTGCGGCTAACTAGATAATTAGCTACAGGTGCATACCAAGGGACTATCTCAGATACTGCTTGCAGGTTATCAAATGGGAAATTATCAGATATAGAAGTAGAGTCATCTGTAATATGTTCAAGGCGACTCAAGTGGTCTGCCACTAAATTCTGGTTATCACTCCTATCCTTAATTTCTAAATCAAATTCTTGTAATAGCAGTATCCAACGTATAAGCCTTGGTTTGGACTCCTTTTTAGATAATAAATACTTTAGAGCTGCGTGGTCTGAATACACTACTACTTTAGTACCAAGTAAATAGGCTCAAAATTTATCCAGAGCAAAAACAATAGCAAGAAGCTCTTTCTCAGTAGTAGTGTAATTCGACTGGGCGGCATCTAAAGTTTTAGACGCGTAAGCAATAACAAAAGGATCCTTACCTTCACGCTGAGCCAGTCCTGCTCCTACTGCATGGTTGGAAGCATCACACATTATTTCAAATGGTTGGCTCTAATCTGGTCCTCTCACAATTGGGGCTTGAGTCACTGCGGTCTTCAGCTTATCAAACGCTTGTTTGCAATTTTCACTGAACTCGAACTCAATATCTTTCTGCAGTAATCTGGATAAGGGAAGTGCTACCTTACTGAAGTCCTTAATGAATCTCCTGTAAAAACCTACATGGCCAAGGAAAGAACGGACCTCCCTCACAGAAGAGGGGTAAGATAAACTAGAAATAACATCCACCTTTGCTGGATCTACAGAAATGCCAATATTAGACACAACATGTCCTAGTACAATCCCTTGTTTAACCATAAAGTGATATTTTCAAAATTTAATACCAAGTTTGTACTGACACATCTATCTAACACTCTAGATAATCCATCTAAGCAAAGGCTAAAGGAATCTCCATAAACACTAAAATCATCCATAAAAACCTCCATACAATCCTCAATAAGATCAGAGAAAAGACTCATCATGCACCTCTGGAAAGTAGCTGGTGCATTGCACAAGCCAAAGGGCATCCTCTTGTAAGCATAAGTCCCAAAAGGACATGTAAAAGTGGTCTTTTCCTGATCCTCAGAAGCTATATGAATCTGGAAATAACCTGTGTAACCATCTAAAAAACAATAATGCGATTTACCTGACAGTCAATCCAGCATTTGATCAATGAATGGAAGAGGATAGTGATCCTTACGGGTTGCTTGGTTGAGGCGTCTGTAGTTAATACAGACCCTCCAGGTGTTCTGAACTCTGGTTGTCAGGAGCTCTCCATGCTCAGTCTTCACTGCAGTGACTCTAGACATCTTTGGCACCACTTGTACTGGGCTTACCCATTCACTGTCTGAGATGGGATAGATGATATCTGCCTCTAGTAGTCTGGTCACTTACTTTTTGACAACCTCTAGGATAGTGGGGTTCAGTCTTCTCTGGGGTTGACGGACAGGTCTTGCTCCCTCTTCTAAAAATATCCTATGCTCACAAACTTGAGGGTTGATGCCTACTATGTCTGCCAAACTCCAACTAATTGCCTTCTTGTGCCTCCTCAGCACACCGAGTAGCTGCTCTTCCTGTTGAGAAGTGAGTTTCCTTGCAATGATAACCAAAAACTTCTGTCCGTCTTCAAGGTAAGCATATTTGAGGTGTGGAAGAAGGGGTTTTAATTCTAACTTTTGATCATGTTCAGGCTCTGGGTTGTCTGGAGCTGGTAACAGTGGTAAGGCACTGTCATTGTCCTCTGAGAATGTCCCCACACTTGGACCTTGCCCTGTGTTCTTCTCTTCAAATTCCTCCTGATGAACTTCAGCCACGGTTTCATCTATAATGTCACACTTGAGGATAGAGTGATCCTGCGGAGGATGCTTCTTAACTCCGTTCAGATTGAAGATCACTACTCTGCCATCTATTTCAAAAGAGTATGTTCCTGAGAAAGCATCTAATTTAAACTTTGAGGTCTTCAAGAATGGCCTTCCGAGTAGGATTGATGATGGCTTGTCTGAGTCATTTTGGGGCATTTTCAGGATATAAAAATCACTGGGGAACGTGAGTCCCTTAATGCCTACTAGTACATCTTCAGCAACTCCAACCACTGTAATAATGCTTTTATCTGCTAACACAAAATGATCTGCCGACCTTTTTAAGGGAGGGAGCCTCAAAACATCATATATAGACAAAGGCATTATACTTACACATGCTCCTAAATCACACATGCATTCAGAAATTATCACACCACCAATAGTACAATTAACTATACAAGGACTTGGGTCACTACACTTTTCAGGTAAACCTCCCATT
Source organism: Arachis ipaensis (assembly GCF_000816755.2). Classification (NCBI taxonomy): domain Eukaryota; kingdom Viridiplantae; phylum Streptophyta; class Magnoliopsida; order Fabales; family Fabaceae; genus Arachis; species Arachis ipaensis. The sequence goes on from NC_029787.2 coordinate 77,378,882, forward strand.
AAAGCAGATATGGAACTGCCTAAAGGAATAGTTTCTAATTCATTAATTTTGTCTTTATGTATTGGTGCACAGAAATTGTGATTACACTTTGATTTTGTAAAATTCATTGCTCTTTCTTTCCCTGGTAATGGCGCCAAAAACATGATGCCAATACCATGGTTCACAACTTCGCACAACTAACCAGCAAGTGCACTGGGTCGTCCAAGTAATACCTTACGTGAGTAAGGGTTGAATCCTACGGAGATTGTTGGTATGAAGCAAGCTATGGTCACCTTGTAAATCTCAGTCAGGCAGATATAAAATAGTAATGGGGTTTTCGAAATTAATTAATAAAATAAGGATAGAAATACTTATGTAAATCATTGGTGAGAATTTCAGATAAGCGTATGGAGATGCATTCGTTCCTCTGAACCTCTGCTTTCCTGCTGTCTTCATCCAATCAATCTTACTCATTTCTATGGCTGGCTTTTTGTAAGGATGTCACTGGTGCCAATGGCTACTTTCGATCTCTCTCGGGAAAATGATCCAAATGCTCTGTCACAGCACGGCTAATCGTCTGGAAGCATCACCTTTGTCGTTGGTTGCATCCTATTCCTCCCTGTGAAAATGGTCCGATGCACTGTCACTGCATGGCTAATCATCTGGGGGTTCTCCATCATACTGGAATAGGATTTACTATCCTTTTGCGTCTGTCACTACGCCCAGCACTCGCGAGTTCGAAGCTCGTCACAGTCATTCAATCCCAGAATCCTACTCGGAATACCACGGACAAGGTTTAGACTTTCCAGATTCTCATGAATGCCGCCATCAATCTAGCTTATGCCACGAAGATCCCAATATCTCAGACTCGGTCCCCTGTATTAGTAATCTAAGAGATACTCGTTCAATCGAAGGTAGAACGGGAGTTGTTGTCAGGCACGCGTTCATAGGGAATGATGATGATTGTCACATTCATCACATTCAGGTTGAAGTGCGAATGAATATCTTAGAAGTGGAATAAGTTGAATTGAATAGAAAACAGTAGTACTTTGCATTAATTCTTGAGGAACAGCAGAGCTCCACACCTTAATCTATGGAGTGTAGAGACTCTACCGTTGAAAATACATAAGTGAAGGTCCAAGCATGGCCGAGAGGCCAGCCCTCAAAACGTGATCAATAGTCTCCTAAGATGAACAATGGATTAAAACTGAGACCAGAGATGTCAAATACAATAGTAAAATGTCCTATTTATATTAAACTAGCTACTAGGGTTTACAGAAGTAAGTAATTGATGCATAAATCCACCTCCGGGACCCACTTGGTGTGTTCTTGGGCTGAGCTTGAGTGTTGTACATGTAGGGGTCCTTCTTGGAGTTGAACGCCAGCTTTTGTGCCAGTTTGGGCGTTGAACTCCACTTTGCAGCTTGTTTGTGGCGCTGGACGCCAGAATTGGGCAGAGAACTGGCGTTGAACGCCAGTTTGCGTCGTCTAAACTTGGGCAAAGTATGGACTATTATATATTGCTGGAAAGCCCTGGATGTCTACTTTCCAACGCAATTGGAAGCATCAGCAGAAAATTCACTTTGAGTGCAGGGAGGTCAGAATCCAACAGCATCAGCAGTCCTTCTTCAACCTTTGAATCTGATTTTTGCTCAAGTCCCTCAATTTCAGCCAGAAAATACCTGAAATCACAGAAAAACACACAAACTCATAGTAAAGTCCAGAAATGTGAATTTAACATAAAAACTAATGAAAACATCCCTAAAAGTAACTAGATTCTACTAAAAATATACTAAAAACAATGTCAAAAAGTGTATAAATTATCCGCTCATCACAACACCAAACTTAAATTGTTGCTTGTCCCCAAGCAACTGAAAATCAAATAGGATAAAAAGAAGAGAATATACTATAAATTCTAAACTATCAATGAAACATAGCTCCAGTCAGATGAGCGGGACTTGTAGCTTTTTACTCTTGATTTGCAGCCACATGTTCTACCACTGAGCTATAGATCCTTTACATAATTGTTTTACCACACCAAACTTAGAATGTTGCTCGCCCTCGAGCAAAAGAAGAAGGAATAGATGAAGAATAAGATATGAAAAAAAAAAACTAGGATTATGAAGAAGGAAGGTGGGGATCCTGTGGGGTCCACAGATCCTGAGATGATCCTGTGAGGTCCACAGATCTTGAGGTGTCAAGGCATTTACATCCCTGCACCTATTTAGGCATGCAAAATACCCTTGCACACAACTCTGGGCATTCAGCGCCAGGTTGGTGCTTGTTCCGGGCATTGAACGCCCATTTGTAGCCTATTTCTGGTGTTGAACGCCAGAACCATGCTTGTTCTGGGTGTTCAGCGCCAGCTCTTCTCTAGGGTGCATTTCTGGCGTTCAAACGCCCAGATGCTGCCCATTTCTGGCGTTCAGCGCCAGAACCATGCTCTGTTCTGGCGTTGAACGCCCAAAACATGCTTCTTACTGGCGTTTAAACGCCAGTAAGGTCTTCCTCCAGGGTGTGATTTTTCTTCTGCTATTTTTGATTCTGTTTTCAATTTTTTTTTTATTTATTTTGTGACTCCACATGATCATGTACCTATAAAGATATATAACTAATAAAAATTAAATAAAAATTAGGTTGCCTCCCAACAAGCGCTTCTTTAATGTCAATAGCTTGACAGTGGGCTCTCATGGAGCCTCACAGATGTGCAGAGCTTTGTTGAGACCTCCCAACACCAAACTTAGAGTTTGACTATGATGCAGAGAGAGATCCTTGAGTTGTAAATACAAGGTTGTCCTTATTTAATTGAAGGATCAGTTCTCCTCTGTCCACATCAATCACAGCTCTTGCTGTGGCTAGGAAAGGTCTTCCTAGGATGATGGATTCATCCTCTTCCTTTCCAGTATCTAGGACTATGAAATCAGCAGGGATGTAAAGGCCTTCAACCTTTACTAACACGTCCTCTACTTGTCTATAAGCCTGTTTTCTTGAATTGTCTGCCATCTCTAATGAGATTTTAGCAGCTTGCACCCCACAGATTCCCAGTTTCTCTATTACAAAGAGGGGCATGAGGTTTATTCCTGAACCAAGGTCACACAGAGCCTTAAAGATCATGGTGCCTATGGTACAAGGTATTATGAACTTTCCAAGATCCTGTCTCTTCTGAGGCAATGTCAGTTGATCCAGATCACTTAGTTCATTGGTGAACAAGGGAGTTCATCTTTCCAAGTCTCAATACCAAATAATTTGGCATTTAGTTTCATGATTGCACCAAGGAACTTGGCAGCTTGCTCTTCAGTAACATCCTCATTCACTTCAGAAGAGGAATACTCATCAGAGCTCATGAATGGCATAAGGAGGTTCAATGGAATCTCTATGGTCTCTAGATGAGCCTCAGAGTCCTTAGGTTCCTCAGAGGGAAGGTCCTTATTGATCACTGGACGTCCCAGGAGGTCTTCCTCCTTGGGATTCACGTCCTTCTCCTCTCTTGTGGGTTTGGCCATGGTAATTAATTCAATGGCCTTGCACTCTCCTTTTGGATTCTCTTCTGTATTGCTTGGGAGAGTACTAGGAGGGATTTCAGTGATCCTTTTACTCAGCTGGCCCACTTGTGCTTCCAAATTTCTAATGGAAGACCTTGTTTCATTCATGAAACTCACAGTGGCCTTAGATAGATTAGAGACTAAATTTGCTAAGCTAGATGGATTCTGCTCAGAATTCTCTATCTGTTGCTGAGTGGATGGTGGAAAAGGCTTGCTATTGCTAAACCTGTTTCTTCCACCATTTTTAAAGCCTTGTTGAGGCCTTTGATCCTTCCATGAGAGATTTGGATGATTTCTTCATGATGGATTATAGGTGTTTCTATATGGTTCACCCATGTAATTTACCTCTGCTATTGCAGGGTTCTCAGGATCATAAGCTTCTTCTTCATAAGAAGCCTCTTGAGTACTGTTGGATGCAGCTTGCATTCCAGTCAGACTCTGAGAAATAATATTGACTTGCTGAGTCAATATTTTATTCTGAGCCAGTATGGCATTCAGAGTATCACTTTCAAGAACTCCCTTCTTCATAGGCGTCCCATTACTCACAGGATTCCTCTCAGAAGTGTACATGAACTGGTTATTAGCAACCATGTCAATGAGTTCTTGAGCTTCTGCAGGTGTTTTCTTTAGGTGAATGGATCCACCTGCAGAAGTATCCAATGACATCTTTGATAGCTCAGATAAACCATCATAGAATATATCCAGGATGGTCCATTCTGAAAGCATATCAGAAGGACACTTTTTGGTCAGCTGTTTGTATCTCTCCCAAGCTTTATAGAGGGATTCGCCTTCCTTCTGTTTGAAGGTTTGAACATCCACTCTAAGCTTGCTCAGCTTTTGAGGAGGAAAGAACTTGGCTAAGAAAGCCGTGACCAGCTTATCCCAAGAGTTCAGGCTATCTTTAGGTTGAGAGTCCAACCATATTCTAGCTCTGTCTCTTACAGCAAATGGGAAAAGGATGAGCCTGTAGACTTCAGGATCTACTCCATTGGTCTTAACAGTATCACATATCTGCAAGAATTTAGTTAAGAACTGAAAAGGATCTTCAGATGGAAGTCCATGAAACTTGCAGTTCTGCTGTATCAGAGAAACTAGCTGAGGTTTCAGCTCAAAATTGTTTACTCCAATGGTAGGGATGGAGATGCTTCTTCCATGTAAATTGGAATTAGGTGCAGTAAAGTCACCAAGCATCCTCCTTGCATTATTATTATTTTCGGCTGCCATCTCCTCTTCTTGTTCAAAAATTTCTGAAAGGTTATCTCTGGATTGTTGCAATTTAGCTTCTCTTAGTTTCCTCTTCAGAGTCCTTTCAGGTTCTGGATCTGCTTCAACAAGAATGTTCTTGTCCTTGCTCTTGCTCATATGATAAAGAAGAGGGCACAGAAAAAAATAATAATAATAATAATAGTAGGGATCCTTTATACCACAGTATAGAGGTCCCTGTGTGAGTAGAAGAAAAGAAGAAGAAAATCTGAACTCAGAGAGAGAGAGGGAGTTCGGATTTTTGGTGAGGAAGAGATGTTAGTGGATGAATAAATACATAGAATAAGATGCGAGAGGGAAAATTTTGAAAATAATTTTTGAAAAAGAGTTAGTGATTTTTGAAAATAGTTTTTGAAAAAGGTTAGTAGTTTTTTTTTTTTTCGAAAATAGAAATCAAAAATTAAAATAGTTAGTTAATTAAAAAGAAATTTTGAAAAAGAGGGAAGATATTTTCGAAAATTAGAGAGAGAGAGTTAGTTAGGTGGTTTTGAAAAAGATAGGAGACAAACAAAGAGTTAGTTAGTTAGTTGAAACAAATTTGAAAATCAATTTTGAAAATATAAGAATATAAGAAGTTTAGAGAAGATATTTTGAAATCAAATTTTTGAAAAAGGTGAGATAAGAAGATATTTTTGAAAAGATATGATAGAAATTAGTTTTTGAAAAAGATTTGAATTTTTAAAATCACAATTAATGACTTGATTCACAAGAAATTACAAGATATGATTCTAGAACTTAAAGTTTGAATCTTTCTTAACAAGTAAGTAACAAACTTGAAATTTTTGAATCAAAACATTAATTGATTATGTTATTTTCGAAAATTTGATATAAAAATAAGAAAAAGATTTTTGAAAAATATTTTTGGAATTTTCGAAAATAACTAAGAAATTTGAAAAAGATTTGATTTTTGAAAAAGATTTTGAAAAAGATGATATTTTTAATTGAAAATTTGATTTGACTCATAAAAATAACTAGATTTTTAAAAATTTTTGAAAAAGTCAAATCTAATTTTCGAAATTTTAAGAGAGAAAAAGGGAAAGATATTTTTTTTTATTTTTGAATTTTTAATGATGAGAGAGAAAAACAAGAAAAATGATGCAATGCATGAAATTTTTAGATTAAAACAATGAATGCATGCAAGAATGCTATGAATGTCAAGATGAACACCAAGAACACTTTGAATGTCAAGATGAACACCAAGAACATATTTTTGAAAAATTTTTTTAATGCAAGGAAAACATGCATGACACCAAACTTAGAATTCTTTAATGCTTAGACACTAAGAATTCAAGAATGCATATGAAAAACAAGAAAAGACACAAAACATGTAAATGCAAAGATCAAACAAGAAGACTTACCAAGAACAACTTGAAGATCATGAAGAACACTATAAATGCATGAAAATTTTCGAAAAATACAAGATGCACATGCAATTGACACCAAACTTATAACATGACTCAAGACTCAAACAAGAAACACAAAAATATTTTTGATTTTTATGATTTTATGATTTTTTTTTTTGGTTTTTTTTTTCGAAAATTATTATGAAAAATAGAAATAAGGATTCCAAAATTTTTAATATGAATTTCAGGAATCTTATGCTCTTTAGTCTAAAGCTCCAATCAAAGGGTTAGGCATGGCTTAATAGCCAGCCAAGCTTTAGTATGTAAATCAGGAATAGCAGCAGGTGGATTAGCAACAACTAGCTTGCTCTTGATAACAAATTGGAAGCCTCAGTCCAAATGAATTTAGACATGGCTTTACAGCCAGCCAGGCTTCACATGCTTCATGAAACACTAGAATTCATTCTTAAAAATTTTGAATAAAATTAAAAAATTTTTGAAAACATTTTTATTTTAAAATTTTTTCGAAAACACAGGAGAAAATTTTTAAAGATTTTTGAAAAATTTTTGAAAAGAAAACAAAAGAAAATTACCTAATCTGAGCAACAAGATGAACCGTAAGTTGTCCAAACTCGAACAATCCCCAGCAACGGCACCAAAAACTTGGTGCGCAGAAATTGTGATTACACTTTGATTTTGTAAAATTCATTGCTCTTTCTTTCCCTGGTAATGGCGCCAAAAACATGATGTCAATACCATGGTTCACAACTTCGCACAACTTACCAGCAAGTGCACTGGGTCGTCCAAGTAATACCTTACGTGAGTAAGGGTCGAATCCCACGGAGATTGTTGGTATGAAGCAAGCTATGGTCACCTTGTAAATCTCAGTCAGGCAGATATAAAATAGTAATAGGGTTTTCGAAATTAATTAATAAAATAAGGATAGAAATACTTATGTAAATCATTGGTGAGAATTTCAGATAAGCGTGTGGAGATGCATTCGTTCCTCTGAACCTCTGTTTTCCTGCTGTCTTCATCCAATCAATCTTACTCCTTTCTATGGCTGGCTTTATGTAAGGATGTCACCGGTGCCAATGGCTACTTTCGATCTCTTTCGGGAAAATGATCCAAATGCTCTGTCACAGCACGGCTAATCTTCTGGAGGCATCACCTTTGTCGTTGGTTGCATCCTATTCCTCCCTGTGAAAATGGTCCGATGCGCTGTCACTGCATGGCTAATCATCTGGAGGTTCTCGATCATACTGGAATAGGATTTACTATCCTTTTGCGTCTGTCTCTACGCCCAGCACTCGCGAGTTTGAAGCTCGTCACAGTCATTCAATCCCAGAATCTTACTCGGAATACCACAGACAAGGTTTAGACTTTCCGAATTCTCATGAATGCCGCCATCAATCTAGCTTATACCACGAAGATCCCAATATCTCGGACTCGGTCCCCTGTATTAGTAATCTAAGAGATACTCGTTCAATCGAAGGTAGAACGGGAGTGGTTGTCAGGCACGCGTTCATAGGGAATGATGATGATTGTCACGTTCATCACATTCAGGTTGAAGTGCGAATGAATATCTTAGAAGTGGAATAAGTTGAATTGAATAGAAAATAGTAGTACTTTGCATTAATTCTTGAGGAACAGCAGAGCTCCACACCTTAATCTATGGAGTGTAGAGACTCTACTGTTGAAAATACATAAGTGAAGGTCCAGGCATGGCCGAGAGGCCAGCCCTCAAAACGTGATCAATAGTCTCCGAAGATGAACAATGGATTAAAACTGAGACCAGAGATGTCAAATACAATAGTAAAATGTCCTATTTATAATAAACTAGCTACTAGGGTTTACAGAAGTAAGTAATTGATGCATAAATCCACTTCCGGGGCCCACTTGGTGTGTGCTTGGGCTGAGCTTGAGTGTTGTACATGTAGGGGTCCTTCTTGGAGTTGAACGCCAGCTTTTGTGCCAGTTTGGGCGTTGAACTCCACTTTGCAGCTTGTTTCTGGCGCTGGACGCCAGAATTGGGCAGAGAACTGGCGTTGAACACCAGTTTGCGTCATCTAAACTTGGACAAAGTATGGACTATTATATATTGCTGGAAAGCCCTGGATGTCTACTTTCCAACGCAACTGGAATCACGCCATTTTGAGTTCTGTAGCTCAAGAAAATTTACTTTGAGTGCAGAGAGGTCAGAATCCAACAGCATCAGCAGTCCTTCTTCAACCTCTAAATCTGATTTTTGCTCAAGTCCCTCAATTTCAGCCAGAAAATACCTGAAATCACAGAAAAATACACAAACTCATAGTAAAGTCCAGAAATGTGAATTTAACATAAAAACTAATGAAAACATCCCTAAAAGTAAATAGATTCTACTAAAAACATACTAAAAATAATGCCAAAAAGCGTATAAATTATCCGCTCATCATGTATACACAAATCTTTTAGAAACTTTGCATACTTAGGTACCTATTGAATAACATCAAATAGAGGAACAGTTACCTCAACCTTTTTGAATATCTCTACCATTTTTGGATCAGGTTCCAGCTGCTTCCTGGGCTTCCTTGCAAGTTGTGGAAATGGGATGGGAGTGGCGTTTTCTGCAGTGTCTGTGCCTTTTAGTGCTTCCTCCTGTGGTTGCACATCTTCTTCTTCAGCCACGTCCTGTATGTTCTCTTCTTCTTCAACATCTTCTATTTCCACTACCTCTTCAGCTGAGGCGTGTTCTGGTGGGTTTGGCTCCTCCTAGTTCCTCTCCTGCAGTGTGGTTCCGGACCTCACGGTGATGGCATTAATACCACCCTTGGAATTGGGTAATGGTTGAGAGGGAATCCCACTGGAGCTCAAAGGTTGGTTATTGGAGTTATTCATTGATCCTATCTGGGACACAAGAGCCTGTAAAGTAGCGGTCAGACCATTCAGAGTGGCATTAATGTTATTTTCCATGGTTTGCTGTCTCCAATCAATAGATTGTAGTAAGTCATCATTGGCAGATGCAGAAGGATAGGTGAATTGAGAGGTCTGCTGTTGGGTATTCTGTGGTCCTTGGGATTGCCTTAGGTGAGGTGCTCTGTAAGGCTGATTCTAATTCTGCTGCCTGTTGTTGTTGTTATTTCACCTCTGATTTCCCTGATTATCTCTACTTCCTCTGTTGTTGCTGTCCCTCCAATTCTGGTTAGAATTGTCTTGCCATCCATGGTTGTAATTGCCACCTTGATTATACCCTTGGTTGGGGCGGTCATAGAAGTTATGTGTGGCTGCCACAGTATTGTCTTCATGCTGGAGCTGCAGACATTCATCAGTATAATGGCTATAATCGGCACAGATTCTGTAAACTCTCTGTGGGACTAACTGTTGTTGAGCTTGCTGAACTTGTTGTTGATTCAATTGCATTTGCTTCAGCAAGTTGGTCATTTCACATATACTCTGAGTTAAATCAGTAGTCTTTCTGCTAGAGGATACTTCTGCAACGGCTTTTGAACGGCCTTGTTTCTGCCTGTGATTCCTAGTAGATTCAGCTAAGTCACTGATCAATTGCCATGCCTCATCAGTGGTCTTGTACTTTTTCATAGACCCATTGCTAGCACTTTCCAATGTGGTCTTATCTTGGGGCCTCATTCCCTGTGTGACATAACCGAGTAACACTATCTTGTCAATCATATGGTGGGGGCAAGCTTCCAGAAGCTTATTGAAGCGCTTCCAGTACTCATAAAGCATCTCAGAATCATCCTGAACAATCATGAAAATATCTTTCCTCAGTTTATCAGTAACTTAAGCTGGAAAGAACTTTTCCAAGAATTCTCTCCGCAGTGTATCCCAGTTGGATACAATTGCTGCTGGTTAAGTGCAGTACCACTCTCTTGCCTTTTCCTCAAGAGAAAACGGGAAAGCTTTCAGCAAAATTGAAGTTTCATCTGCACCATCACGCTTGACAGTAGAACAGGCTGCCTGAAAATCTCTTAGGTGCTTGATAGACTCTTGAGCAGGTAAGCCATGAAACTTGGGCATCAAATTGAGCAGTGCGGTCTTTATTTCAAAGTCTGTAGCTACCGTTAGGTGATGCGCTTGAAATGGTTGCATTGTAAAATCAGAGGCTCCAGCCTCCTAGATAGTAACTCTCCTGGCTGCTGCCATGTTACCTGTGCGTGAAACAACCAAATCAGTAGAACGGGGGATGGTTTCTTTCTTGAATGACGTTTCAGATCCGCCCTCAGAGAGGACTAACCGACGCCGAGCTTGCCTTATTCGTGAAATAGTTCATTCAATCTCAGGATCGAATATTAGCAAGCTTAGATCAGGAAGTAAATGTGTCATCAAACGAAAGAAACAAGCAGCTCATAGTAGCAAAATAAAATAAAATGCAAATAAATAAATTCTAATTCATAACTTTAGCACTCTATTGCAACTCCCCGGCAACGGCGCCAAAAATTGATGCGAGCGGAAATTGGCGAGTTAAGAATGATTATAAAATATGCGTTGCAAGTATAGTTATCAACCAACCAGAAATCCACTTATCAATTTAGAAAGGTGTCACAGAAATTAAAATGAAAATACTGGGAGTATGAATCCCAAGTCGTCTCCCAACGAGTTGCAGAAAAGTGTGCTATTTTATTAATCAGATGTTTTCAAAAAGGTTTGAGTTGAATGGCAGAAAATTAAATTAGAGAATGTATATAAATTTAAATAAAAGCCTTGACTGGGAGTTGATTAGTTGGAAGCCTTATTCTTGTTGCAGTACTCTCAAGACTAATTGATAATTGGGGATTATTCTGTTTAGTTGTCCCTCACTAAGTAAGGGAAAGTTAAACAAGTTGGAATGCTATCTCTATCCACAAGTTCCAATCCGCTCTTGGGAGGATTGGTGTTAGTGACTAGAGAGCAATCCAACAATAAACCCAACTACAACCTTTCTCTTGAGCATCCCAACTTCAAGGGTTTCTTTCAATCAACTCCCCATCAAGTTAGGGAACTACTCACTCATTGTAAAGATGAAATTCATAACATAAATAAGGGAATTAAAGAAAGACATGATAAATAATGATCAAACGATTAATTAAAAATAAAAGTAGTTCTTGTATTGATAAATGCTAAAATAATCCAATGGTAAAATTAAGTAAATTAAGGAACATGGAAGAGTAAGAGACAAGTAAAGAGAACGAACTAGAATGCCGAAGCCTTGATGAGGCAATAACTCTTCTCAATATCCCAATGCAAAAACAATGAACATAACAAATCCTAAAAACTATGAATGTGTAGAGAGAAAACCTAGAGGAGAGGAAAACTAGATCTAAAAACTAAAACTATGCGGAATGAATGTTGTTGTTGGTTTCTGCATGTTCTTTGGCTCTAGTCTGCTTTTCTGGGCCGAAAACTGGGTCAAAATAAGGCCCGAAATAGCCCCACCGATTCTGCAGATTATGCAGATCGCGCATGTCACGCGATCGAGTCATCCATGCGGCCGCGTCATTCGGCTTTCTGCTTTGCCACGCGGTCGCGTCATCCATGCGGCCGCGTCAATCGTGCTATTCCATGCCGTGCGGTCGCATCATCCATGCGTCTGCGTCACCGCGATTTCCTCTCTTTCGCGCGGTCGCATCATCCATGCGGCCGCATCACTTCTCGCTGGTCATCTCCTCAATTCCTTGTGTTCCTCCCATTTTTTCAAGCTTCCTCTCCAATCTCCAACTCATTCATGCCCTATAAAGCCTGAAACACTTAACACACACATCACGGCATCGAATGGAATAAAAGAGAAATAAAATACATAATTAAAAGTCTCTAGGAAGTAAGTTTTCAATCATGCAATAACTTTAGGAAGGAACTATAAATGCATGCTTATTTAACGAATAAGTGGGTAAAGATCATGATAAAACCACACAATTAAACACAATATAAACCATAAAATAGTGGTTTATCAGACCGCGTGACAAGGAAATCTCCAAATGACGCGACCGCGTGACCCACGCAGACGCGTGACAGAGGCTACACACCAGAAATTACAGAAAATGCTCCCAGCGATTTCTGAAGCCCTTTTTGGCCCAAATCCAAGACCAGAAGGCACAGATCAGAGGTTATGAAGTGAGGCAATCCATCCATTCAGAGGAGAGTCTCCAATTAGTTACTTTTCATGATTTAGATGTAGTTTTGAGGGAGAGGTTCTCTCCTCTCTCTTTAGGATTAGGATTTAGATTTAGGATTTTATTCGCTTTCAGGACTATCTCTTTTTATCAGGTTCAACATTCCTTTTTAATTACTTGTCCTCTCAATTTAGTTTATGAATTCTTCTATGTTACAGATTACTCTTTGAATTTAATGTTAATTGAGGTATTTTAGTTTATGATTGCTTTCTTTTATTTATATTACTGTTGTTTCTAATCTGAAGATATTTTTATTCTAGTAGATTTATTTTTCCCCTTTTGGTCTTGGTTAAGAAATCAGTAACTCAGGAGTTATCAAACTTAACATGATTGATAATTGTTATCTTTGCTAATTGAATTGGACTTCAATAATCCCAATCTTTCCTTAGAGATTAACTAGGATTTGAGGATCAAACTAATTAGTCACTTGACCTTTCTTTACTTTAAGTAAGGACTAACTGAGTGAAATTAAGATTCAATCTTCATCATTATTGATAAGGATAACTAGGATAGGACTTCTAATTTCTCATACCTTGCCAAAAGTTTATTTTACAGTTATTTATTTACTTTACAGTCTTTCACTTATTTTAATTGTGATTTAAATTACTTGTTCCTCACCTTCAAAACCCTGATTTACAATCTCCATAACCAATAACAAGAACATACTTCCCTGCAGTTCCTTGAGAAGACGACCCGAGGTTTAAATACTTCGGTTATCAATTTTTAAGGGGTTTGTTACTTGTGACAACCAAAACGTTTGTACGAAGGGATTTCTGTTGGTTTAGAAACTATATCTATAATGCGACTATTTTTATTAAATTCTTTACTACAAAAATCCTAACGTTAGTCGTCAAAGCGGGTAGGTATTGCTTCTACCCACTTTGACACGTAGTCAACCGCTAACAGAATATATAGATACCCACTTGAGTTGGGAAACGGTCCCATAAAGTCAATGCCCCATACATCAAATATCTCATAGAACAACATAGGTTGCTGAGGCATATCATCCATTTGGGACGTGTTCCCCGACTTCTGACACTGATGGCAAGACACACAGACCTGGTTAGCATCCTTGAATAAGGTTGGCCACCAGAATCCATAATCCAACACCTTTTTAGCTGTCCTTTGTGGGCCAAAGTGGCCACCACATTTGGACGAATGGCAAGCTTTAAGAATGGGTTGAATTTCAGATTCCGGTACATATCTTCGAATTACTTGGTCCACGCCCCTCTTCCACAAGTGAGGGTCATCCCAAATGTAGTATTTGGAATCACTTCTCAACTTGTCCCTTTGGTTTTTAGAAAAGTTGGGAGGGAAGATTTTCGCAACCAAGTAGTTCGCCATTGGGGCAAACCAAGGAAAGCTATCCGACACAGCATGCAAACTATCCAATGGGAATGAGTCATTGATCGGAAATGGGTCAAATTTTAAATTCTCAAGGTGGCTTAAATGATCCGCAACCAAGTTTCGAGACCCACTCCGGTCCCTAATCTCAATGTCGAATTCTTGCAAAAGCAAGATCCAACGTATGAGTCTGGGCTTTGACTCATTCTTTGTCAATAAGTATTTTAAAGCTGCATGATCCGTGTATACCACTATCTTGGACCCTAGCAGATAAGATCTGAATTTATCCAATGTATGAACAATAGCTAGGAGTTCCTTTTCTGTAGTGGTATAGTTGGATTGTGCTGCATCCAATGTTTTAGAAGAGTAAGTAATGACATAAGGGAGTTTACCATCGCGTTGTGCAAGCGTGGCACCTACAGCATGGTTTGACGCATCGCACATTATCTCGAATGGCAACGTCCAGTTGGGGCCTCGCACAATCGGTGCCATGGTAAGAACTCTCCTTAGCTCTTTAAATGCTTTCACACATGCGCTGTCAAACTCAAAATCCACATCTTTTTGGAGTAGGCGCGACAATGGCAAAGCAATTTTGCTAAAATCTTTGATAAAGCACCTGTGAAATCATGCATGTCCCAAAAACGAGCGAACCTCCCTCACAGATGAGGGGTGAGATAAAGTGGTGATAACATCGACCTTGGCCGGTGACGTGGCGGAAATTGGCGAGTCAAGAATTGTTATAAAATATGCGTTGCAAGTATAGTTCTTAACCAACCAGAAATCCGCTTATCAATTTAGAAGGTTGTCACAAAAATTAAAATTAAAATACTGGGAGTATGAATCCCAGGTCGTCTCCCAACGAGTTAAAGAAAGGTGTGCTATTTTATTAATCAGATGTTTTCAAAAAGAGTTTGAGTTGAATAAATAGGAAATTAAATTGGAGAAATTAAGTAATTTAAATAAAAGCCTTGACTGGGAGTAGATTAGTTGGAAGCCCTATTCTTGTTGCAGTACTCTCAAGATTAATTGATAATTGAAGGTTGTTCTATTTAGTTATCCCTTACTAGGTAAGGAAAAGTCAAACAAGTTGGAATGCTATTTCTATTCACAAGTCCCAATCCGCTTACTTGGAAGGACTGGTGTTAGTGACTAGAGAGTAATCTTACAATAAACCCAATTACAATTTATCCTTTGAGCATTCCAACTCAAGGGTTCCTTTCAATCGACTCCCCATCAAGTTAGGGAACTACTCGCTCATTGTGAATGTGGAATTCATAACATAGAAAAGAGAATAAAAGAAAGACTTGATAAATAAAATTCAAGGGAATCAATTAAAAATAAAGGTAACTCTTGTATTAATAAATTCTAAAATAATCCAATAGTAAAATTGAGTAAATTAAAGGACATGGAAGAGTAAAGCCAAGTAAAGAAAACGAACTAGAATGACGAAGTCTTGATGAGGTAATAACTCTTCTCAATATCCCAATGCAAAAAGCAATAGAAATAAAATCCTAAGAACTATGAATGTGTAGAGAGAAAAACCTAGAGGAGGAGTAAAACTAGATCTAAAAACTAAAACTGTGTAGAATGAATATTGTTGTCGGTTTCTGCATGTCCTCTGGTTCTAGTCTGCTTTTCCAGGCCAAAAACTGGGTCAAAACAGGGCCCAAAATCGCCCCCAGCAAATTCTGCAGATTATGCAGATCGCGCACGTCACGCAATCGCGTCATTCATGCAGACGCGTCGTTCGGCGTTTTGCTTTTCCACGCGGGCGCGTCGTCCACGCCTCCGCATCACCTGTGCTATTCCAATCCACGCGGTCGCGTGAGCCATGCGGCCGCGTCACTTCTCGCTGGTCATCTCCTCAATTTCTTGTGTTCCTTCCATTTTTGCAAGCTTCCTTTCCAATCTCCAATTCATGCATGCCCTATAAAGCCTGAAACATTTAACACACAGATCACGGCATCGAATGGAATAAAGGAGAATTAAAATGCGTAATTAAAAGTCTCTAGGGAGCAAGTTTTTAATCATGTAATAATTTTAGGAAGGAAATATAAATGCATGTTAATCATATGTTACTCTAGTCTCTCTAGTGTATAGGATAATCACTCTATCCTTCTCTAATCATGCTCTCTAATTTTTGTTCTTCTCCTAACCAATCAACAACATTTAATATATCAATGCAAACATCATGAGGTCTTTTCAAGGTTGCAATGGGGCCAAGGTAATGGTAAGGATACATATATGGCTTAGTGAGCTTATAGACTGAATCTTTAATTAACCCAAGCTTTAACATAACCTATATATATATTCTATATAACTTTAGAATTCATACCTAGCTACCCAGAATTTCCCTTTCACATTCCATACTCATGTATCAACTTTTATTTTAATTTTATCATACATGCATTGATCTTTGAATTCTTAACTTAACGTTGGGGTAATTTTGTCCCCTTATTTATTTATTGAATATTTTTTTTTCAATATAAGCATAAAAATAAACATAGCTTATCAATGCACATAGATTTTTAATTCTTATAATTTCACATGAGTAGGTATCCAAATTTCCATTATATTATCATGACACATTCCCTTATTATCTTTTGTTCCCACAATTTCCCATAATTAATTAGCACACACAATTCTATCTTAAGCTAACCAAACATTCAGTTTGGGGTATATAATTGTTTTTCCGCTTAAGGTTAGTAATGTGGTAAAATATAGAACAAATGGGATATAAAGGCTCAAAGTGGCTAACAAAGGTAATTGAAAAGGTAGGCTTAATTTGGATAAGTGAGCTAAACAATTAATGGCCTCAATCATATGCAAACATATAAATATAATAAACATTGGACATATAGGATGAAACAAAATATAGATTACAATTATAGAGAAGTAAATACACAAGAATAAAATAATTATGGTTACATAATGTAACCATGCATAAAGGCTCAAATCTCACAGGTTGTGTGTTCTTTAGCTTAAAAATCATGTTCCAAATACAACCTCAAGCAAATTTAACATAAAAATTTTAATTAAAATTAGTGAAATTTTGTTCCAAAAATAGAGTCTTAAGAGAAACTTATTGTCTTTTCAATCAAGTAGAACATGCATGCAACTAATCTATTACTATGAAATTTATCCTATTCTACAAAAGAAAAACTAACTAAATATCCTAATTTATTGGTGTTTAGGGAAGAGAAATTACCTCCAGAAGTCAGGTACTGACCGACCTCCCCACACTTAAGGCTTTGCACCGTCCTCGGTGCCATCTGTCAGGAACAGGGGTGGACTGGTAGCAGTATCTTCACAGTCGGGACCATCATGGCTCCCTTTGCTGGTAAAAGAAGTGGAGTCCGGAGTGTCTGAGTCCTTGAATTTTCCCATGATCAGCTCTTTGAGGTATGTGAATCGGCGCTTGTTACGGCGCTCTCTCATCTTAGCTTTGTGTTCCAGCCGATCCAACCTTTCGAGTATCTGATGGAGCAGTTGGTTTGTGGTAGGTGCTTGTGGTGTTGAAGAAGGAATATCTTCAATCGGTTCAGTAGGATGGCTTGTGGCGGCTGGTGGAGGTCTGATGTATTTCCCGTTAGGGACATACTGATCATCCCGTGGAAGCATGGCTTTGGCGTCCCCAGCTCTATAGGAGACTCCGGCTGCGGAGACAAGATCTGAGACCAAGGCAGGAAAAGGTAAGTTGCCCATAATTTGTACGTGTCCCATGGCATTTCGGATGTGTCTTGGTAGGTTCAGAGGTTGGTCTGTAAGGATGCACCATAGTAGAACGGCCATGTCCGCAGTGAAGGAGGACTCGTGAGTGCTCGGAAAGACATAATGGGACATGATCTGTGCCCATACGCGAGCCTCCAAGGTAAGTGCTGAAGCTGATATTCCCTTAGGGCGGGTACGATGGTATCCGTAGATCCAACGGCTGCCAGATAGTGCGATAACTCTGAGAACGGCGTCCCAGTCAAATTAGTACATCTGGCACTTGAGTGCGGCTTCTTGAAAGGCATCCAAACCTTCTGGAATAGGGGAAAGACCCAGAGCTCTTTGAATGGCCTCTTCTGTAATGGGGACTTGCTTTTGATGGACAAAGACAGACTGCAGGGTTGGCAGGTGGAAGTTGGAGTATTACTCGACTACCCAAGAAAGATTGACCTGCCTCGGCTGTCTCTGTAGGAAACCCCATTGTCTTCATTCAATTTGCGGCTCAACAAAAGTAGCAATATTGGGCGGGAGGATAAGAAGGTATTCGTTGTTGTAGCTCCGTTCTGCCAGGATAGGGAACATCTGCTCGCAGTAGCGATTTGGAAATTGCGAAGTGTCCTTTGCTGGGAAGGCTCTCTCCTTATCATCAACCTTTATAATCCTCTTAATCCTTTTTGTTGAGGGTTGATTGCAGTTGAAGAGGGCTCTGCCACTAGTGCTCTCTTTGTTCATCTTCTTGCTGGTTGTTTGGGAGTAGCTTTCTCTTTGCCCTTCTTAGTGGCTATTCTGAAAAAGGGAAGAGAAAGTAAATTAAATTCAAAGAGATAGAGCAAGGAAGAGAATGGAAAAGGGTGGTTATGAATGCACAGTAAAAGGTAAATGATATTAACACATGGTCATGACTACATGTGAAAAGTCATCAATGGAAAATAGTTAGTGCATATGATGACAAGTGAATGCAAGGTGTTTATTGGCATGCTGGCAAAGGCATGAGTAGCATAGATCAAGCATCACTCGTAACAAACCATCACGTTTGTATTGATAATTAATTTCAATTAATACAATAGTAAAGAGAATTTGTGAAAAGCAAACATTGAATAGTAGGACAATGTAGAAAAATGCATAATGCCATATGGGCTTTTTCACAAACACATAGCATGCATGATAATTAAGGTATAGAAAGTATTAAATTGAACATGCAAGCAACCCTTTAAAAAGTAATATATAATTGCCAAACAAATTTGTAACAATCCACAAGCATATAATGAGAAATAATGACTCAAATAAATTTCTAACACCAAGTAAAAAGGAAAAAAGAAAGAAAAAGAAAATATGAATAATGAAAGTAAAAAGAAAAGAAAAGAAGATAATATATAAAAATAAGAAGAAAAATATAAAAGTAAGAAGGGAAGAAGAAAAAGAAAAACCTTGTTAATGGGAGTGAGAGAGAGAGTGAGAGTGTAAAAAGTGAGAAAGAAGGAATAAGGAAGAAGGGAGGAGGAAGAAATAAGGAGGGAAAAAAGAAAATAGGATTTGGGGAGAAGAAGATAAGATAAGTGGCAAATCAGGGAAGCTGTGCGGCGCAAGCGACGCGGTCGCGTGGGGCACGCGGTCGCGCGACTTGCACTGATATTGATTGACGCAGTCGCGTGACCCGTTTTATGCCACTGGCACGAGGGCAACCTCGCACTCGCACAACTCTCTGTTCAAAATCATTAATTTCCAAATATTGGGTGACGCGATTGCGTGTGGCATGCGATCGCGTGAATGGTCATGAGAAGGATATGACGCGGTTGCGTCGGTCACGCGGCCGCGTTGAAAGGATTGTGCGTGCAGCACCAATCCAGCACCACTCTAGCACAACTTTCGGTCGTGCACCCTTTTTACGTCAAAATCCAGGGCACGCAGCCGCATGGGGCATGCAGTCGCGTGGGAGGCCAATGTTCCCATGTGATGCGGACGCGTCAGCAACGCGGTTTTGTGGGGTGATTTGTGCCATTGGCACGCCTCCAGCCACGCTCTTGCGTGACTCTCTGGTTGTTTTATTATTTCCTCCCATCTCCTGTTATGTGGACGCGTCAATGAGGCGGTTGCGACGCATGAAAAAAATTTTTTTTAAATAAAAGTATGTAAATGCAAATGCACGAAATGTACTAATAAAGAGAAGAGTTATTGAATAGGAAAACTGAGAATAAAGAAAAGAACGATCATACCATGGTGGGTTGTCTCCCACCTAGCACTTTGCTTTAATGCCCGTAAGTTGGACGCTCCACTAGCTCAGTCTTCGGCTATGTGGGGATCTTCCAAGAGGAAGATCTCGAGCTCCTTGTTTTTCTGCATCCTCTCTCCATGGTATAGCTTCAAACGATGTCCATTAAATTTGATTAGTTCAGAGCTAGAAGGATGGCTTAGGTGATAAACTCCGTATGGTTCGGCCTTCTCTACTCTGTATGGACCTTCCCATCTTCATCTCAACTTGCCTGGCATGAGCCTCAGTTGAGATTTGTAAAGGAGGACTAAGTCTCCAGGTTGGAACTCTTTTCTCTTGATGTGCTGATCATGTAGAGCCTTCATCTTCTCCTTGTATAGTCTTGAGTTCTCATAAGCTTCTAGGAGAAGGCTTTCCAGTTCTTGCAGTTGCAACTTTCTTTCAGCTCCGGCTTTCTCAATTCCTATGTTGCACTCCTTTACTGCCCAAAAGGCTTTGTGCTCTACCTCAACAGGGAGATGACAAGCTTTTCCATAAACTAAGCGGAAAGGACTCATCCCAATGGGTGTTTTGTATGCTGTTCTGTATGCCCAGAGAGCATCTTGTAGCCTGGTGCTCCAGTCTCTTCTATGAGGTTTGACTATCTTCTGCAAGATACGTTTTATCTCTCTATTTGACACCTCGGCTTGCCCATTAGTCTGAGGATGGTAGGCTGTTGCAACCTTATGAATTATTCCATGCTTCTTCATTAATCCTGTTAGTCTCCTGTTACAAAAATGGGTGCCTTGATCGCTCACGATTACTCGTGGTGATCCAAAGCGACAAATAATGTGGTTTCTCACAAAGGAAACAACAGTGTTAGCATCATCAGTGCGGGTAGGAATTGCTTCCGCCCATTTGGAAACGTAATCCACAGCTAACAATATATAAAAATAACCATTAGAATTTGGAAATGGACCCATGAAGTCAATGCCCCTAACATCAAAAATTTCACAGAAAAGCATAATTTGTTGAGGCATCTCATCCTTCTTGGATATATTACCAAATTTTTGGCATGGAAAACAAGATCTACAAAATTCAGCAGTGTTTCTAAAAAGTGTAAGCCACCAGAATCCACAGTCTAAGATTTTTCTAGCTGTTCCTTGAGGACCAAAATGTCCTCCACTCTCAGATGAGTGACAGGCCTCTAAGATAGACTGGAATTCTAATTGAGGCACACACCGTCTAATTACCTGGTCAGCGCCACATCTCCATAAAAATGGGTCATCCCATATATAATATTTAGACTCGCTTTTCAGCTTGTCTCTTTGATGCTTAGAAAAGTTTTGAGGAAAGGTGCGGCTAACTAGATAATTAGCTACAGGTGCATACCAAGGGACTACCTCGGATACTGCTTGCAGGTTATCAAATGGGAAATTATCAGCTATAAGAGTGGGGTCATCTGTAATGTGCTCAAGGCGACCCAAATGTTCTGCGACTAAACTCTGGTTACCACTCCTATCCTTAATTTCTAAATCAAATCTTGTAATAGTAGTATCCAACATATAAGCCTTGGTTTGGACTCCTTTTTAGCTAATAGATACTTTAGAGTTGTATGGTCTGAGTACACTACTACCTTCGTACCAAGTAAATAGGCTCTAAATTTATCCAGAGCAAAAACAATAGCAAGAAGCTCTTTCTCAGTAGTAGTGTAATTGGACTGAGTGGCATCTAAAGTTTTAGACGCATAAGCAATAACAAAGGGGTCCTTACCTTCACGCTGAGCCAGTGCTGCTCCTACTGCATGGTTGGAGGCGTCGCACATTATTTCAAATGGCTGGCTCCAGTCTGGTCCTCTCACAATTGGAGCTTGAGTCAGGGCAGTCTTCAACTTATCAAACGCTTGTTTGCAATCCTCACTGAACTCGAACTCAATATCTTTCTGCAGTAGCCTGGATAAGGGAAGTGCTACCTTACTGAAGTCCTTAATGAATCTCCTGTAAAAACCTGCATTGCCAAGGAACGAACGGACTTCCCTCACAGAAGAGGGGTAAGGTAAACTAGAAATAACATCCACCTTTGCTGGATCTACAGAAATGCCAGTATTAGACACAACATGTCCCAGTACAATACCTTGTTTTACCATAAAGTGACATTTTTCAAAATTTAATACAAGGTTTGTATTGACACATCTATCTAATACTCTAGATAATCCATCTAAGCAAAGGCTAAAGGAATCGCCGTACACACTAAAATCATCCATAAAAACTTCCATATAGTCCTCAATAAGATCAGAGAAAAGACTTATCATGCACCTTTGGAAGGTAGCTGGTGCATTGCACAAGCCAAAGGGCATTCTCCTGTAAGCATAAGTCCCAAAAGGACATGTAAAAGTGGTATTTTCCTAATCCTCAGGAGCTATATGAATCTGGAAATAACCTGTGTAACCATCTAAAAAGCAATAATATGATTTACCTGACAGGCGATCCAGTATTTGATCAATGAATGGAAGAGGATAGTGATCCTTACGAGTGGCTTGGTTGAGGCGTCTGTAGTCAATGCAGACCCTCTAGGCGTTCTGAACTCTCGTTGCAATGAGATTTCCATGCTCATTCTTCACTGTAGTGACTCCAGACTTCTTGGGCACCACTTGTACTGGGCTTACCCATTCACTGTCTGAGATGGGATAGATGATATCTGCCTCCAGTAGTCTGGTCACTTCCTTCTTAACAACCTCTAAGATAGTGGGGTTTAGTCTTCTCTGGGGTTGACGGACAGGTCTTGCTCCTTCTTCTAAAAATATCCTATGCTCACAGACTTGAGGGTTGATGCCTACTATGTCTGCCAAACTCCAACCAATTGCCTTCTTGTGCTTCCTCAGCACACTAAGTAACTGCTCTTCCTGTTGAGAAGTGAGTTCCCTTGCAATGATAACTGGAAACTTCTGCTCGTCTTCAAGGTAAGCATATTTGAGGTGTGGAGGAAGGGGTTTTAATTCTAACTTCTGATCATGGTCAGGCTCTGGGTTGTTTGGAGCTGGCAACAATGGTAAAGCACTGTCGTTGTCCTCTGAGAATGTCCCCACACTTGGACCTTGTCCTATGTACTTCTCTTCAAATTCCTCCTGGTGAACTTCAGCCACGGTTTCATCTATAATATCACACTGGAGGATAGAATGATCCTCCGGAGGATGTTTCATAACTCCATTCAGATTGAAGATTACTACTCGGCCATCTATTTCAAAAGAGTATGTTCCTGAAAAAGCATCTAATTTGAACTTCGAGGTCTTCAGGAATGGTCTTTCGAGTAGGATCGATGATGGCTTCTCTGAGTCATTTTGGGGCATCTCCAGGATATAAAAATCAATGAGAAATGTGAGCCCTTTAACGCCCACTAATACATCTTCAGCAACTCCAGCCATTGTAATAATGCTTTTATCTGCTAACACAAAATGAGCTGCCGACCTTTTTAAGGGAGGGAGCCTCAAAATATCATATATAGACAAAGGCATTATACTCACACATGCTCCTAAATCACACATGCAGTCAGAAAATACCACACCCAATAGTACAATTAACCATATATGGACCTGGGTCATTACACTTTTCAGGTAAACCTCCCATTAAAGCAGATATGGAACTACCTAAAGGAATAGTTTCTAATTCATTAATTTTGTCTTTATGTATACATAAATCTTTTAGAAACTTTGCATATTTAGGTACCTGTTGAATAACATCAAAAAAAGGAACAGTTACCTCAACCTTTTTGAATATCTCTACCATTTTGGGATCAAGTTCCAGCTGCTTCCTGGGCTTTCTTGCAAGTTGTGGAAATGGAATGGGATTGGTGTCTTCTGCAGTGTCTACGCCCTGTGGTGCTTCCTCCTGTGGTTAGATTTCTTCTTTTTCAGCTATGTCCTGTATGTCCTTTTCCTCTTCAACATCTTCTATTTCCACTACCTCTTCAGCTGAGGCGTTTTCTGGTGGGCTTGGCTCCTCCTGATTCCTCTCCTGCAGTGTGGTTCTGGACCTTAGGGTGATGGCATTAATGCCACCCTTCAGATTGGGTAATGGTTGAGAGGGGATTCCACTGGAGCTCAAGGGCTGGTTATTAGAGTTATTCATTGATCCAATCTGTGAGACAAGAGCTTGCAAAGTAGAGTTCAGACCATTTAGTGTAGCGTAAAGGTTATTTTCCATGGTCTGTTGTCTCCGATCAATAGATTATAGTAAGTCATCATTAGAAGATGAGGAAGGATAAGTAATTTGAGAGGTCTGCTGTTGGGTATTCTGTGGTCCTTGGGATTGCCTCAGGTGAGGTGCTCTGTAGGGCTGGTTCTGGTTCTACTGCCTGTTGTTATTATTATTCCACCTCTGATTTCCCTGATTGTCTCTGCCTCCTCTGTTATTATTGTCCCTCCAATTTTGGTTAGAATTGTCCTACCATCCATGGCTGTAATTACCACCTTGGTTGTACCCTTGTTGGCGCAGTTATAGAAGTTATGAGTGGCTGCCAC
Organism: Arachis ipaensis; assembly: GCF_000816755.2. Taxonomy (NCBI): domain Eukaryota; kingdom Viridiplantae; phylum Streptophyta; class Magnoliopsida; order Fabales; family Fabaceae; genus Arachis; species Arachis ipaensis. The sequence continues at coordinate 77,402,911 of NC_029787.2, forward strand.
GGTGTTGTCTTCCTGTTGGAGCTGTGGACATTCATCAGTATAATGGCTATAATCAGCACAGATTCCGTAAACTCTCTGTGGGACTAACTGTTGGCTTTGCTGTGGTGGAGAAGGTTGAGCTTGCTGAACTTGTTGTTGATTCAATTGCATTTGCTTCAGCAAGTTGGTCATTTCATAGATACTCTGAGTTAGAGCAGCAGTCTCTCTGCTAGAGGATACTTCTGCAACAGCTTTTGAATGGCTTTGTTTCTGCCTGTGATTCCGAGTGGATTCAGCTAAGTCGCTGATTAATTGCCATGCCTCATCAGTGGTCTTGTACTTTTTTATAGACCCATTTCTAGCACTTTCCGATGTGGTCTTATCTTGGGGCCTCATGCCCTGTGTGACGTAACCGAGTAACACTATCTTGTCAATCATATGGTGGGGGCAAGCTTCCAGAAGATTATTGAAGCGCTCCCAGTATTCATAGAGAGTCTCCCATTCATCCTGAATAATCATGGAAATGTCTTTCCTTAGTTTATCAGTAACTTCAGCTGGAAAGAATTTTTCCAAAAATTCTCTTCTAAGTGTATCCCAGTTGGATACAGTTGCTGCGGGTTGAGTGTAGTACCACTCTCTTGCCTTTCCCTCAAGAGAAAACGGGAAAGCTTTTAGCAGAATTGAAGTTTCATCTGCACCATCACCCCTGATAGTAGAACAGGCTGCTTGAAAATCTCTTAGGTGCTTGATAGGCTCTTGAGCAGGTAAGCCATGAAACTTGGGCATCAAATTGAGCAGCATGGTCTTTATTTCAAAGTCTGTAGCCACCGCTGGGTGATGCGCTTGAAACAGTTGCATTGTAAAATCAGGGGCTCCAGCCTCCTGGATAGTAACTCTCCTAGGTTCTGCCATGTCACCTACACGTAAATCAACCGAATCAGTAGAACGTGGGCTGGTTTCTTCCTCAAATGACGTTTCAGATCCGCCCTCAGAGAGGACTAACTGATGCCGAGCTTGCCTTATTCGTGAAATAGTTCTCTCAATCTCAGGATCGAATACTGGCAAGCTTGGATCAGGAAGTGAACGCGTCATCTAGCGAAAGAAACAAGCAGCTCATAGTAGCAAGATAAAATAAAATGCAAATAAATAAATTCCAATTAATAACTTTAGCACTCTATTGCAACTCCCCGGTAACGGCGCCAAAAATTGACGTGGCAGAAATTGGCGAGTCAAGAATTGTTATAAAATATGCGCTGCAAGTATAGTTCTTAACCAACGAGTATGAATTAAAATTAAAATACTGGGAGTATGAATCCCAGGTCGTCTCCCAACGAGTTGCAGAAAGGTGTTCTATTTTATTAATCAGATGTTTTTGAAAAGAGTTTGAGTTTAATAAACAGGAAATTAAATTGGAGAAATTAAGTAATTTAAATAAAAGCCTTGACTGGGAGTAGATTAGTTGGAAGCCCTATTCTTGTTGCAGTACTCTCAAGATTAATTGATAATTGAAGGTTGTTCTGTTTAGTTATCCCTTACTAGGTAAGGGAAAGTCAAACAAGTTGGAATGCTGTTTCTATTCACAAGTCCCAATCCGCTTACTTGGAAGGACTGGCGTTAGTGACTAGAGAGCAATCCAACAATAAGCCCAATTACAATTTCTCCTTTGAGCCTTCCAACTCAAGGGTTCCTTTCAATCGACTCCCCATCAAGTTAGAGAACTACTCGCTCATTGTGAATGTGAAATTCATAACATAGAAAAGAGAATTAAAGAAAGACATGATAAATAAAATTCAAGGGAATCAAATAAAAATAATGGTAACTCTTGTATTGATAAATTCTAAAATAATCCAATAGTAAAATTGAGTAAATTAAAGGACATGGAAGAGTAAAGCCAAGTAAAGAAAACAAACAAGAATGACGAAGTCTTGATGAGCTAATAACACTTCTCAATATCCCAATGCAAAAAGCAATAGAAATAAAATCCTAAGAACTATGAATGTGTAGAGAGAAAAACCTAGAGGAGGAGTAAAACTAGATCTTAAAACTAAAACTGTGTAGAATGAATGTTGTTGTCGGTTTCTGCATGTCCTCTGGCTCTAGTCTGCTTTTTCGGGCCGAAAACTGGGTCAAAACAGGGCCCAAAATCGCCCCTAGCGAATTCTGCAGATTATGCAGATCACGCACGTCACGTGATCGCGTCATTCATGCGGACGCGTCATTCGGCGTTTTGATTTTCCATGCGGGCGCGTCGTCCACGCCTCCGCGTCACCTGTGCTATTCCAATCCGCGCGGTCGCGTGAGCCATGCGGCTGCGTCACTGCGATTTCCTCTCTTTCGCGCGGTCGCGTGAGCCATGCGGATGCGTCACTTCTCGCTGGTCATCTCCTCAATTTCTTATGTTCCTTCCATTTTTGCAAGCTTCCTTTCCAATCTCCAATTCATTCATGCCCTATAAAGCCTGAAATACTTAACACACAGATCACGACATCGAATGGAATAAAGGAGAATTAAAATGCGTAATTAAAAGTCTCTAGGGGGCAAGTTTTTAATCATGTAATAATTTTAGGAAGGAAATATAAATGCATGCTAATCATATGAATCAGTGGGTAAAAATCATGATAAAACCACACAATTAAACACATTATAAACCATAAAATAGTGGTTTATCATCTGGGTCTACAGAAATGCCTTCATGAGATACTACATATCCTAACACTATACCTTGCCTTACCATAAAGTGACATTTCTCAAAATTCAAGACAAGGTTAGTGTCAACAAATCTAGCTAAGACCTTGGCCAAGTTCTCTAAGCAACAGTCAAATGAAGTTCCATAAATACTGATGTCATCCATAAAGACTTCCAGACAATTCTCCATTAGATCGGAAAAGACACTGGTCATACACCGCTGAAAAGTAGTAGGTGCATTACATAGTCCAAATGGCATCCTTTTATAGGCAAAGGTGCCAAAAGGGCAAGTGAATGTGGTCTTTTCCTGATCTTCAGGAGCAATGTGAATCTGGAAGTAACCAGTGAATCCATCAAGAAAGCAATAATGGGATTTACCCACCAAACGGTCCAACATCTGATCGATAAAGGGCAAAGGGTAGTGGTCCTTTCCTGTAGCGGCGTTCAATCTTCTATAGTCGATGCACACTCGCCACGCATTTTGTACTCTCTTGGTGACCACTCCACCATCATCCTTCTTAACCGCAGTAATGCCCGATTTCTTGGAAACAACCTGGACCGGGCTCACCCATTCACTGTCAAAAATTGGGTATATGATACCCGCAACAAGTAGCCTAGTGACCTCCTTCTTTACCACATCAAAGATGGTTGGGTTGAGCCTCCTTTGCGGTTGCCTAACCGGCCTAGCTCCCTCTTGGAGAAATATATGATGCATGCATTTGCGAGGGTCAATTCCCACAATATCAGCTAGGCTCCAACCAATTGCCTTCTTGTACCTTCTTAGAACATCTAGGAGCTTTTCTTCTTCTTCACTCGAAAGCTCACTAGCAATAATGACCGGAAACTTTTTGTTGTCTTCTAAAAAAGCATACTTCAAATGAGATGGAAGAGGCTTCAGTTCACTTTTTGCCTCAAGTTGAGGTTCCTTTTCATCATGCTCACTGGTGCACGAAATTGTGATGTCCAGGCTCAAACAATCCCTGGCAACGTGAGCAACTTGGTACGCGCAATCGTGATTACACTTTGATTATGTAAAATTCATGGCTCTTTCTTTCCCTGGCAATGGCGCCAAGAACATGGTGCCAATACCATGGTTCACAACTTCGATACAACTAACCAGCAAGTGCACTGGGTCGTCCAAGTAATACCTTACGCGAGTAAGGGTCGAATCCCACGGAGATTGTTGGTATGAAGCAAGCTATGGTCACCTTGCAAATCTCAGTTAGGCAGATATAAATTGATAATGGTGTTTTCGAATTTAATATAATAAAATAGGGATAGAAATACTTATGTAATTCATTGGTGAGAATTTCTGATAAGCGAATGGAGATGCTTTCGTTCCTCTGAACCTCTGCTTTCCTGCTATCTTCATCCAATCAGTCTTACTCCTTTCCATGGCTGTCTTTATGCAAGGGCATCACCGTTGTCAGTGGCTACATCCTCTCCTCTCAGTGAAAAATATGCTCACATGCTCTGTCACAGCACGGCTAATCATCTGTTGGTTCTCGATCATGCTGGAATAGGATTCACCCTCCTTTTGCGTCTGTCACTAACACCCAGCACTCGCGAGTTTGAAGCTCGTCACAGTCATTCAATTATTGAATCCTACTCAGAATACCATAGACAAGGTTTAGACTTTCCGGATTCTCTTGAATGCCGCCATCATTCTAGCTTACGCCACGAAGATTCTGGTTAGGAGATCTAAGAGATATTCATTCTAGCTTATTTCAAGTAGAACGGAAGTGTTTGTCAAGCACGTGTTCATAGGGGAGAATGGTGATGAGCGTCACACATAATCATCACCTTCATCATGTTCTTGGGTGCGAATGGATATCTTAGAAGCGAAATAAGATGAATTGAATAGAAAACAGTAGTACTTTGCATTAATCTTTGAGGAACAGCAGAGCTCCACACCTTAATCTATGGAGTGTAGAAACTCTACCATTAAAATTACATAAGTGAAAGGTCCAGGTATGGCCGAGATGGCCAGCCCCCTAAAATGTGATCACAGGATCAAAATACAATCCAGGATCAAAGATTGTCAAAAAGACTAGTAAAAGGTCCTATTTATAATAAACTAGCTACTAGGGTTTACATGAGTAAGTAATTGATGCATAAATCCACTTCCGGGGCCCACTTGGTGTGTGCTTGGGCTGAGCTTGAGTGTTGCACGTGTAGAGGTCCTTCATGGAGTTGAACGCCAGCTTTTGTGCCAGTTTGGGCGTTCAACTCTGGTTTTGGCTCCTTTTCTGGCACTGGACGCCAGATTTGGGCAGAAAGCTGGCTTTGAACGCCAGTTTACGTCATCTATTCTTGGCCAAAGTATGGACTATTATATATTGCTGGAAAGCCCTGGATGTCTACTTTCCAACGCAATTGGAAGCGCACCATTTCGAGTTCTGTAGCTCCAGAAAAATCCATTTTGAGTGCAGGAAGGTCAGAATCCAACAGCATCAGCAGTCCTTCTTCAACCTCTGAATCTGATTTCTGCTCAAGCCCCTCAATTTCAGCAAGAAAATACCTGAAATCACAGAAAAACACACAAACTCATAGTAAAGTCCAGAAATGTGAATTTAACATAAAAACTAATGAAAACATCCCTAAAAGTAACTAGATCCTACTAAAAACAATGTCAAAAAGCGTATAAATTATCCGCTCATCACAACACCAAACTTAAATTGTTGCTTGTCCCCAAGCAACTGAAAATCAAATAGTATAAAAAGAAGAGAATATACTATAAATTCCAAACTATCAATGAAACATAGCTCCAATCAAATGAGCGGGACTTATAGCTTTTTGCCTCTTGAATAGTTTTGGCATCTCACTTCATCCATTGAGGTTCAGAATGATTGGCATCTATAGGAACTCAGATTTTAGATAGTGTTATTGATTCTCCTAGTTCAGTATGATGATTCTTGAACGCAGCTTCTTTATGAGTCTTGGCCGTGGCCCTAAGCACTTTGTTTTCCAGTATTACCACCGGATACATAAATGCCACAGACACATAATTGGGTGAACCTTTTCAGATTGTGACTCAGCTTTCCTAAAGTCCCCAATTAGAGGTGTCCAGGGTTCTTAAGCACACTCTTTTTTTGCTTTGGACCTTGACTTTAACCGCTCAGTCTCAAGTTTTCACTTGACACCTACACGCCACAAGCACATGGTTAGGGACAGCTTGGTTTAGCCGCTTAGACCAGGATTTTATTCCTTTAGGCCCTCCTATCCACTGATGCTCAAAGCCTTGGGATCCTTTTTATTTGCCCTTGCCTTTTGGTTTTAAGGGTTATTGGCTTTTTCTGCTTGCTTTTTCTTTTTCTTTCTATTTTTTTTCTTCTATTTTTTTCGCCCCCC
>NC_029787.2:77409034-77411049 GCF_000816755.2 Arachis ipaensis
TGTTCTTTTGAATTAAAACATTTTTCATTTAAGAGAGGTGATGGATTCATAGGACATTCATAACTTTAAGACAAAGTTACTAACTACTAATGATCATATAATGAAGACACAAACATGTATAAGCACACAACATAGAAAACGAAAAAATAGAAGAAATAAGAACAAGGAATGAATCCACCTTAGTGATGGTGGCGTTTCCTTCTTGAGGAACCAATGATGTCCCTGAGCTCTTCTATGTCTCTTCCTTGTCTTTGTTGCTCCTCCCTCATTGCTTTTTGATCTTCTCTTATTTCATGAAGCATGATGGAGTGCTCTTGATGTTCCACCCTTAGTTGTCCCATATTGGAACTCAATTCTCCTAGGGAGGTGTTGAATTGCTCCCAATAATTTTGTGGAGGAAAGTGTATTTGAGGCATCTCTGGGATCTCATGGAAATGAGTTTCTTGCGCCTCTTGAGCTCCATGACTGGGCTCTCTTGCTTGCTCCATCTTTTTCTTAGTGATGGGCTTGAACCTTTGATCAAAGTTGACTCTCCTTGTGTAGGGGCGTGCGTTCTCTTCCATGTTTGGCAAGTTGAACGCCAACCTCACATTTTCCGGACTAAAATCTAAGTATTTCCCCCGAACCATTGTAACATAGTTCTTTGGATCCGGGTTCTTACATTGATCATGGTTCTTGGTGATCCATGCATTGGCATAGAAATCTTGAACCATTAGGATGCCGACTTGTCGGATCTCCGGATACTCATTTCTTTTGAGTTTGAAAGGGACCTCAGGGATCACCTTCTTCTTGGCCACAACATCATAGAAGTGGTCTTTTTGGGCTTTGGAGATGAACCTTTCCATCTCCCATGACTCGGATGTGGAAGCTTTTGTCTTCCCTTTCCCCTTTCTAGAGGATTCTCCGGTCTTAAGTGCCATCAATGGTAATGGAAAAACAAAAAGCTTATGCTTTTACCACACCAAACTTAGAATTTTGCTCGCCCTCGAGCAATAAAAGAAAGAATAGATGAAGAAGAAGAAGAAATGGAGGAGAGGGAGAGGGTGAGTGTTTCGGCCAAGAAGGGTGTAGAGGGGTGTGTTGTGTGAATTTGATGAAGAATGGAGGGCTTTATATAGAGAAGGGAGGAGGGAAAGGTTTCGGCCATATGGGTGGGTTTGGGTGGGAAATTGGTTTTAAATTTTGAAGGTAGGTGGAGTTTATGAGGTAGGTTTATGGGGAAGAGTGGATGGATGTGAGTGGTGAAGAGGTGATGGGGAAGAGAGTTTAAGGTGATTGTGTGAAAGAGAGTGGTGAGAAGAAGTGAGTGGAGGTAGGTGGGGATCCTGTGGGGTCCACAGGTCCTGAGTGGATCCTGTGGGGTCCACAGATCCTGAGGTGTTCAAAGATTTACATCCCTGCACCCATTAGGCATGTAAAAATGCCTTTGCACACAACTCTGGGCGTTCAGCGCCAGGTTGGTGGCCATTTTGGGCGTTCAACGCCATATTATTTTCGGCTGCCATCTCCTCTTCCTGTTCGAAAATTTCTGAAAGGTTATCTCTGGATTGTTGTATTTTAGCTTCTCTTAGTTTCCTTTTCAGAGTCCTTTCAGGTTCTGGATCTGCTTCCACAAGAATGTTCTTATCCTTGCTCCTGCTCATATGACAAAGAAGAGGGCACAAAATAATAATAATAATAATAGAGATCATTTATACCACAGTATAGGGATCCCTGTGTGAGTAGAAGAAGAAGGGGAGACAAAGAATGTAATGTAATGGAAGAAACACAACTGTGGGGATGGTTGAGATGTGAGATGAGATGTTAGTAAATGAATGAATAAATAGAATAAGATGGGAGAGGGAGAATTTTCGAAAAATATTTTTGAAAAAGAGTTAGTGATTTTCGAAAATGGTTTTTGAAAAATGTTAGTATTTTTTGAAAATTTTTAAAATCAAAAATAAAAATAAGAATAATTAGTTAATTAAAAAGAAATTTTTGAAAAAGAGGGAAGATATTTTCGAAAATTAGAGAGA
>NC_029787.2:77411188-77421000 GCF_000816755.2 Arachis ipaensis
AGGCATGGCCGAGATGGCCAGCCCCCTAAAACGTTATCAAAGGATCATAAGGTAATCCAAAGATGTCTAATACAATAGTAAAAGGTCATATTTATAATAAACTAGCTACTAGGGTTTACATGAGTAAGTAATTGATGCATAAATCCACTTCCGGGGCCCACTTGGTGTGTGCTTGGGCTGAGCTTGAGTGTTGCACGTGTAGAGGTCCTTCTTGGAGTTGAACGCCAGCTTTTGTGCCAGTTTGGGCGTTCAACTCTGGTTTTGGCTCCTTTTCTGGCGCTGGACGCCAGATTTGGGCAGAAAGCTGGCGTTGAACGCCAGTTTACGTCGTCTATTCTTGGCCAAAGTATAGACTATTATATATTGCTGGAAAGCCCTAGATGTCTACGTTCCAACGCAATTGGAAGCGCGCCATTTCGAGTTCTGTAACTCCAGAAAATCCATTTTGAGTGCAGGAAGGTCAGAATCCAACAGCATCAGCAGTCCTTCTTCAACCTCTGAATCTGATTTCTGCTCAAGTCCCTCAATTTCAGCAAGAAAATACCTGAAATCACAGAAAAATACACAAACTCATAGTAAAGTCCAGAAATGTGAATTTAACATAAAAACTAATGAAAACATCCCTAAAAGTAACTAGATCCTACTAAAAACATACTAAAAACAATGTCAAAAAGCGTATAAATTATCCGCTCATCACTCACGGAGTTCATTCTCAACAACTTTCTCATGTTCATCCTCTTGGTCATCCGTCTCTTCAACAATATGGTAGCACAACTTGTTGTGGTCTTCTTCTCGCACTTCCGCTACCACTTCATCAATTACATCACATCGGAGAACGGAATGCTCTTCGGGAGGATGCTTCATGCCCTCTTCTAAATTGAACTTGATAGTCTTGTCTCCAACCTCAAAGGAATATATGCCGGTGAAGGCATCTAACTTGAATTTAGAGGTCTTGAGGAAGGGTCTACCAAGTAGAACGGAGAATGAGCTTTTATTTTCTGTTGGAGGCATTTCAAGGATGTAAAAGTCAACCGGAAAGACCAAGTCCTTGATTGCCACAAGTACATCTTCAGCTATTCCCATCACAGTGATCACACTTTTATTGGCTAAGACAAACTTTGCCGCCGACTTCTTTAATGGAGCTAAATTCAACCGCACAAAAATGGACAATGGCATGATGCTTACGCAAGCTCCTAAATCACACATACAGTCATGAAAAGTACATCCACCAATACAACAAGACACCAAACAAGGTCAAGGGTCACCACATTTCTTTGGAATAGGTTCCATCAATGAAGAAATTGAACTACCCAAGGATAATGTCTCTAACTCTCCTATCCTATCCTTGTGTGTGCACAAGTCTTTCAGAAATTTTGCATACTTCGGAATTTGTTGGATAGCATCAAGAAGTGGTATGGTTACCTCAACTTTCTTGAACACTTAAAGCATGTTTAAATTGAATTCCAGCGTCTTCTTTGCTTTCTTCACCAAGGAAGGGAATGGGATAGGAATGGACTCATCCACTATAGCTTTCCTCTTGGGTTCCTTAAGGCTTACACCTTTTTCATCTTGATTTTTGTCTACCTCCTCCTCTTCATGTGGAGCTTCAACAACCACTTCTTCCTCATGAATGTCTTTTATGACCCTAGGAGATATCTCCTCTAATGTAGTCCCCGACCGTAGAGTGATGGCATTGAGAACGTGATAAACCACTATTTCATGGTTTATCTTGTGCTCAATTGAGTGGTTTTTACCAACTCTTTACCCACTTATTCATACTATTTGCATGGTTTTATATTTCCTTCCTGATTATGTCTTTTGATTGAAAACATGCTTCTTTGATCTTATGTTTGCTTATTATTAATCCTCTCTTATTACCATTAGATGCCTTGATATGTGTGTTAAGTGATTTCAGAGATTACAGGGCAGGAATGGCTCAGAGGATGGAAAGGAAGCATGCAAAAGTGGAAGGAATACAAGAAGATGAAGAAATTGCTAAGTTGTCCAGCCTGACCTCTCTGCACTCAAACGGCTATAACTTTAGCTACAGAGGTCCAAACGATGCGGTTCCAGTTGCGTTGGAAAGCTAACGTCCGAGGCTTCGATTTGATATATAATATGCTATAGTTCCTCTGACGCTAGGCGACGCGACCGCGTGATCCATGCGGCCGCATCACAGTGACGGAAATCCAGCGTGGCAAAATTCGAAACCAGCAAATTCTGGACTGTTTCTGACCCAGTTTGCGGCCCAGAAAACACAGATTAGAGGCTATAAAGTGGGAGAATGCATCCATTCATAAGGAGGCTTTTCACAATTCACAATTTGAGGAGTAGATGTAGTTTTTAGAGAGAGAGGTTCTCTCCTCTCTCTTAGGATTAGGATTTAGGATTTCTCTTAGTTTTAGGAGTGACTCTCAATCCCAGGTTCTTTATTTTTATTTATTTTTCCAATTTAATTTATGAATTCTTTATGTTTAGATTGATCTTCTATTATTAATGCAATTCGAGGTAATTTCAGATTTAATTCTGCTTTGCTTTATTTATAAGTACTCTCAAGTTAACTTACATATTTTCTTCCTTTTGGCTTTGGTTAAATAATTGGTAACTCTTGAGTTATCAAACTCATTATTGATTGAGAATTGGAATTCTTCAAGAATTAATTCATCCACTTAACTTACCTTCATAGTTAGAGGTCAATAAGGTGGGAGATGAATCCAATTCTCATCACAATTGATAAGGATAACTAGGATAGGACCTCCAGTTCTCCATACCTTGCCAAGAGATTTTATTATTGTTAATTTATTTTACTTGTCATTTAAATATAACTGCGCACATTGCCCAAACTCCAAATTTCTCAAACCCCCAAATTTACAATCTCCATAACCAATAATAAGAACATACCTCCCTGCAATTCCTTGAGAAGATGACCCGAGGTTAAATACTCGGTTATCAATTTTAAAAGGGGTTTGTTACTTGTGACAACCGAAACGTTTGTACGAAGGGATTTTTGTCGGTTTAGAGACTATATCTACAACGCGACTGTTTTTATGACATTCTTTACTGGCAAAAATCTTAACATCAAAATGGCGCCGTTGCCGGGGAATTGCAAATGTGTGCCTTATTATTGGTTATTGTAAATATTTTTTTTATTTTTGCTTGTTTATTTATTTTTATTTTTATTTTTATTTTTACTTTTTCATAAATTAAGAGGTTATTGATTTTTATTTAGTTATTACAAAATTTTTCAAAAATTTGTTCTTAGTGTTCATCTTGATCTTCGAGTTCTTCGCGTTCATCTTGACCTTCAAGCTTTTTCAATCACAGAATGATCTCCCCATCCCACCACCACCTCAATATCTGCCATCTCCATATCCATCAATCCAAGAGCACTATGATCCTACCTATGATAACCGAGTGCATCAAGAGACAAAGGATCGTTTCAAGGAAATAGTGGATCGATTTCAGGCAACCACTCAACAACTGGGACAAGCATTAATTCAATGGGCTTCTAGGAGCTCAAATATACAAGGATCAGCCACAGCTCCTTGTGGACAGTCAAGTGAAGAGCGTAGCATAAAGGAGATACCAGAAACCCCTGTGGACAAGACAGAGAATAAATTCGTACTAGAACAAGTAGAAGACGCTGTCATTGTTCAAGAAGAAGAGTTGGTTGAAGACTTAGGAGATGCAGAACCTCCATGGGAAAGTCCAGTCATAGAACCTCCTTCCAAGACGGTTGAAATTGATGCTGAAGAGGGTGTACAACCTCCAAAGCATATCATAGTTGAAGACTTGGAAAAGGTTGATCAAGAGATGGAGATTCAAGAAGAAGAAGCACAACCTCCCATGCCCTTGGAAAGCAATGAAGAGAAGATTGAATTGGAAGAAAGCTGCCAAGAGGAAGAGGTTGAAATTGAAGAAGCTTGCAAAGAGGTGGTAATTATCAGAGAAGAGCACAAGGGAGTTGAGCTTGCAATTTCATTAAAAACACCTCCCCCTAAGTTGCCATCATCCTTCACAACATTCAAGTAGGTAAATTTCATATCCTTTAGCTTTCTAATCCCACTTGAATATGGGCTACTGGAGACGGATAGTCAACTTAGAGCTCTTTGTGGCATTAAGAGTAAGAGGAAGATGGTCAGTGGTAAGAATTGTCCTGCAAGGTTCATTATGGTTGGAAGCTTTAAGTTTAAATGCAAAGGTTGGTGTAAAGCTCAATTGAATGGGTCTAGGAAGTTGTTTGGCCGCTTTAGTGAGAGTTCAGACTGCTTGCTACCCGGATGGAACAATACTGCTCAACCAAAAGACGGGTGCAAAGGCAAGGTCTGGGACCCCGGAATCCATTCTATCAATCACCACTCTTGGGGACTAGTCACTTGCTTTAACTTACTTGAAGGCTTTCTGTGCCTAGTTTGGGACCCCGGAGGTTACTGGAGATATAAACATTGGTGGAGATTCCTGGATGAGTTCAAGCATAAGCCACCATAACAGGAAGCTCATCAAATGTCCAACTTAAGGATTTTAACTAAAAGTGCTAGGTGGGAGACAACCCACCATGGTATGATCGTCCTTTTTCATTTTTATTTAGTTTTATTTGTTTTTGAATTTTATTTTATTTTGTTATATTGAACCTAGAGTTTTGCATCACATTCATATTAACACTGCATTCTGCATTTTTCAGATTACAAAAAAAAAAAAAAGAGCAAGCACGCGACGCGACTGCATCAGCGACGCGTCCGCGTCGCAAGGAGATGGGAGACTATTAATATGAACAGAGAGTTACGCAGGAGCAGCGCTGGAGGCGTGCCAATGGCACAAATCGCCCCACGCGACCGCGTTGCTGACGCGACCGCGTTATATGGGAATGATGGCCTCCCACGCGACCGCGTGACCCACGCGGCCGCGTGACCTGAGATCGGCGTAAAAAGGGTGTATGGCCGAAAGTTGAGCTGGAGTTGGGCTGGACTCGTGCTGGTAGCCCAAGCCTCACCACGCGAACGCGTGCCCCACGCGTCCGCGTCATATCCCCATGATGGTCACTCACGCGATCGCATGCCCCACGCGATCGCGTCACCCAGAATTTTGGCAATACTGAGTTTTGAACAGAGAGTTGTGCGACCGCGAGGCTGCACTCGCGCCACTAGCACAAATCAAGTCACGCGATCGCGTGCCCCACGCGTCCGCATCACCTAACCTTATTTGCGCACCACGCGACCGCGTCACCCACGTGACCGCGTCGCCAGCATCGCACAACCTATCCAGATTAGTGCCAATTTTCTTATCTTTTCTCTTCAAATCCTAATTTCTTCCTTCTCTCTCCTTTTTCATTTCTTTTTCTACTTCTCATTCTTTTTCACTTTCATTTTATTTTATTTAATTTATTTGCATACGTTCATTCATTGCATATTTTATTTTTCTAAAGTTATTATTGGTGTTCAAATATTCTTACTCAACTGTTACATCTTTTCTGGTATTTTCTTGGTGCTTAGTGACTTGTTTAATTCTGATTGGGTAATCTTATTTAAATCAATGCTAATTTTTATAATACTGATATTCCTTTTGCATTGACATGAACTCACATTGTCTTTCATTACCCACTCTCTTCCCCATTGTTGCAAATTTTGCACCACTGGCATGCCAAGGCTTCTATTGTTTTCTCACTTACATGTTGAAGCTTCCATGTAAATGAGACCCTTATCATTTGGCATTAACCTACCCATACTTCTTTTATTTTCTTATCTATATTTCTGGGTTACTCTTCTTCCCTTTTTCTTTCAGGATGGCCACCCGGAAGGGAACCGGAAGACGTTTACATGGGGAGACAGACAAGTCCATCTGCACAATCCTTAGAGAAAAGCAATAGTTGAAACAACCCATCCACCTGCAAATCTCAGCATGCACCGAGGATGGTGCAATCTTTAAGTGTGGGGAGGTCGATACCGATCTCCATGGGTTAGTTATTTCCTAACTCAACACCAAAATTTTTATTTTATTTGTTTGTTCATTATTGCATTTGCATGTTTGATTGCATGATTATTTGATTTTCTTGCATATTTTACCACTTGGTTGAAGTAATATTTTCTTTTTCAAGAAAATTTTTAGAAAATTTTACTAATTTGAATAAAATTTAATGTTACACTTGTTTGAAGAGATATTATACTGGAGCATGGTTTAGAGCTCTAACACACAAAACCTGTGAGATTTTGGGCCTATTTGAATTGGTTGCATTTTTCAACCAACATTTTATTTTTGATGTGTGTTTTTTCTCTCTAAAATTGTGATCTTTGTCTTGCTTAATTCTATATTTCCATTGTTTAATGTATGCATACACTTACATGATTGAGGCCTTTGTTTCACTTAGCTTACATACCCATATGGCCTTACCTTTCATTATCCTTTGCAAACCAATTTGAGCCTATTTTACCCCTTTATTCTTTACTTTAGCACATCATTAATTCTAAGCGGAAAACAATAATGTCCTTAATTTGAATCCTTAGTTAGCTTAGACTAGTGAGAGTGCTCATAAATTAAGTATGGGAAAAGTGGGTTTGGAAACATTTGGTTTGAGAATTGAGTATGTTAGAATTTTCTGAAAATGTGAAAGAATGTTGAGAATATGTTCATGCATTCAATACTTTAATCATATGCATTGAGAAAAATAAAAAAAATAATAATATAAAAAAAAGAGAGAAAAATAAAGGAGAAAAAGAAAAGAAAAAGAGCAAATAATAAAAAGGGACAAAATGCCCCCAAAGTAAGCGGTGAAAGCAATGCATATGTACTGTACTTGAAATTAGAATGCATGAATATGTGGAAAACATGGTTAATGGATGGTTAGATGTTGTATTATGATTACATGGATTGTCTAAAGTTAGGTGAAAAGTTTAAGTTAATTAAGGATTCAAATTTTAGTCCACTTGGCCAAATACAATCCTACCTTGACCCTAACCCCATTACAACCCTTAAAAGAATATTAATCCTCTCTTATTACCATTAGATGCCTTGATATGTGTGTTAAGTGATTTCAGAGATTACAGGGCAGGAATGGCTCAGAGGATGGAAAGGAAGCATGTAAAAGTGGAAGGAATACAAGAAGATGAAGAAATTGCTAAGCTGTCCAGCCTGACCTCTCTGCACTCAAACGGCTATAACTTTAGCTACAGAGGTTCAAACGATGCGGTTTCAGTTGCGTTGGAAAGCTAACGTCCGGGGCTTCGATTTGATATATAATATGCTATAGTTCCCCTGACGCTAGGCGACGCGACCGCGTGAACCATTCGGCCGCATCGCAGTGAAGGAAATCTAGCGTGGCAAAATTCGAAACCAGCGAATTCTGGACTGTTTCTGACCCAGTTTGCGGCCCAGAAAATACAGATTAGAGGCTATAAAGTGGGATAATACATCCATTCATAAGGAGGTTTTTCACAATTCACAATTTGAGGAGTAGATGTAGTTTTTAGAGAGAGAGGTTCTCTCCTCTCTCTTAGGATTAGGATTTAGGATTTCTCTTAGTTTTAGGAGTGACTCTCAATCCCAGGTTCTTTATTTTTATTTATTTTTCCAATTTAATTTATGAACTCTTTATGTTTAGATTGATCTTCTATTATTAATGCAATTCGAGGTAATTTCAGATTTAATTATGCTTTGCTTTATTTATAAGTACTCTCAATTTAACTTACATATTTTCTTCCTTTTGGCTTTGGTTAAATAATTGGTAACTCTTGAGTTATCAAACTCATTGTTGATTGAGAATTGGAATTCTTCAAGAATTAATTCATCCACTTAACTTACCTTCATAGTTAGAGGTCAATAAGGTGGGGGAAGAATCTAATTCTCATCACAATTGATAAGGATAACTAGGATAGGACCTCTAGTTCTCCATACCTTGCCAAGAGATTTTATTATTGTTAATTTATTTTACTTGTTATTTAAATATAACTGTGCACATTGCCCAAACTCCAAATTTCTCAAACCCCCAAATTTACAATCTCCATAACCAATAATAAGAACATACCTCCCTGCAATTCCTTGAGAAGATGACCCGAGGTTAAATACTCGGTTATCAATTTTAAAAGGGGTTTGTTACTTGTGACAACTAAAACGTTTGTACGAAGAGATTTTTGTCGGTTTAGAGACTATATCTACAACGTGACTGTTTTTATGACATTCTTTACTGGCAAAAATCCTAACGTCAAACCGCCCTTGGGGTTTAGTTGGGGTTAGGAAGGAAGGCTAGAAGAGTTTGAGGGTTGGTTGGTGTTGTTGGAGGACATGGACATCTTCGAGATCATGTCGGTGAGATTGGTTAATTGAGCACCCATGGTATCGAATTGAGCCTTATAGCTCTCGTCCTGTTTCTCCATAGCGGTTCTAAGCTCATCAAATTGATTGGTGAAAGATGAAGAAGCTTGGTTGGATTGTTGTCTATAGTGTGGTGCTTGGTATTTGGTGTAGTTGCTTTGGTTTTGGTTGTGGTGATTTTGGTTGGCTTGGTGGTTGTTGTTGTTGTGATATTGAGATGAAGATTGGTTGTTGTTGTAATGAGAAGAAGAGTTGTTCCATCTTTGGTTTTGATTGCTCCCTTGTGGATTATCCTTCCACCCTTGATTTTGATTACTACCATGAGAGTAGTTGTTTTGGCCTTGAGAAGGATAGGGTGGACGGTTGTTGTAATTCACATTGGCCACTACAAGAGCATGTTCCTCTTGGATTTGATGGCATTGATCGGTGTAATGTGTGGTGCTAGAGTACAAACCACAAATTCTAGGAGGACCTTCAAGTTGAGCAACTTGAGGTGAGGCTTGGATGGCTTAGATGGAGTAGTATTCCTTTTGATCATTTTGTATTTGACTGAGGATAGTAGTCATGTCCCCAAGTGCCTTGGTTAAGCTTTCTTCAGAAGGGGATGGTTCTACCACACCCTTGAGAGGATTACTTCTCACCCTCACATGTTGTGTAGCCTTAGCAACATCATTTATCAATTTTCAAGCTTCTCCCTCCGTCTTGTTCTTTGAAAGGGAACCGCCACTAGAAGCGGTGAGCAATCTTCTATCTTCCGCACAAAGACCTCCGGTGAAGTAATTAATGAGCAAGTGAGGGTTCAATCCATGGTGTGGACAAGATTCCAATAGCCTCTTGAACGGATTCCAATACTCATACAAACTCTCTTGGTCTTTTTGCATTACACCCAAAATCTCCTTCTGGATGTAGTCGGTCTTCTCCAGTGGGAAGAATTTATCTATAAACTCTCTTCTCAAGAAATCCCAATTGGTCATAATTTCATCCGGTTGTGAATAAAACCACATCTTTGCTTGCCCTTCAAGAGAGAAGGGGAAGGCAAAAACCATAATAGCAAACTCGTCGGCTCCATGCCTTCGAGCCGTAGAACAAGCAACATGAAAATCTCTTAGATGTCGTGGGGTCTTGACCTGGCAACCCATGATACTGATGCACGGAAAACTTGTCTCTCGACAAATCTCCCTTCGGCAACTGTACTGAAGTTGTCGTCAAGTAAAAACTCACAATAGAGTGAGGTCGAATCCCACAGGGATTGATTGATCAAGCAACTTTAATTAGAAGAATGTTCTAGTTGAGCGAATCCAGAATTTGGGTGGCTTCTAACGTGGCCATCTTTTAGCCATCCCAACGTTAGTGACAATGTTGAGTGTCACTAACGTTGGCTCATCCTTCATTGCTCTTCGTTAGCTTCCACGTTAACCAAGTTAACGTGGAAGTTAACGTGACTCTTGGGGGTTGTGTGGTTACTTCAACGTTAGTGACAATGTTGAGTGTCACTAACGTTGTGGACAACT
>NC_029787.2:77426199-77443456 GCF_000816755.2 Arachis ipaensis
GTCAGTGAAACTGGCCAAGATGCCCTGGCATCACAACACCAAACTTAAAGCTTGCTTGTCCCTAAGCAAGTACTGGAACAAGAAAATGATGAATGGAATATCCAGAGGAATGAGTCATCCTTGTGGAAGTCATATTACTAATTTTATGGTGGTTTCATGCATAGCAACTTAGGTTCATTCCATTATTGGCTTTCAGACCTTTATCCTGTCCTAAAACACCTTTGTGGTTGAACCAACTTAGCTAACTTATGACTACCCCAAAGATTCATGAATGCACTTCCACAATATGAACTCTACCCTGGTCTTTTGAAAACAATAAACATTCTCTTCTTTATTTGATAAAAAGGGACAAACTTACAAGTAGATAAGGGAATGATGCAGTGACATAAAGACCAGTGCACATAGACTCTCTTCAATACCAAAAACTAAAAATAACATGATTTGAAAAAGGTCTAAACATAACATGGAAGCAAGTTCTATTTCATACAAGATCTTCCTTATTTAAAACACAGAGAAAGATGGAACAAAGAAGGAACTCCACCACCTTTTACTGTTGTGGGTGTCCACACTCTTTTCCTTGCTTGTCCTCCTTGTTTTTGTTGCCTTGCTTCTTTGGGTGAAAGTGCACCATTTCCTTATAAGATTCCTACAAGGTCACTGGAAGTTGCTTGTTCCCAAAGCACTTGAGACATAGTTAGCTTATATGTATGCTTGTGCCTCTTGAACTCAGTTTGGTGTGTGAACACCAAACTTAGTTCTTTGCCCAGTACACAATATTGCATATATGCCGAGACCCTCATATCTTATTATCAACAAAGCAATGATCACCTATAGTCTAACTACACCTAAGTGGTTTCTCTTGGTTGGATGGAGCTAGCAATGTTCTTTTGGGAGTGGGATGTAATTCTAACCAATGTCCTTTAGTGGAACACCAAACTTAGAATTACACCATCACTCTTGGATTGTTCTGGTGTGGAACACCAAACTTAGCTCCTTTCAATACAGGGGAAACCACTTGTGACTTTTATTGAAATAAGGATGAAATTAAAACTACCTGAGGTTGGGTTGCTTCCCAACAGAGCGCTCTTTTATCGTCGCTAGCTCGACGAGTTCTTAATTATTTGAGAAGGTACTTTACTCTAGGGTCTTCCCCCATGTTGCCCAGATAATGCTTGAGTCTTTGTCCATTCACTGTAAAAGTCCTCTTTGAACCTTCATCCGTGATTTCGATATGGCCATATGGTGACACTTTTGTAACCAAGAAAGGTCCGGACCACCTTGACTTGAGTTTCCCTGGGAACAGCCTTAATTTAGAAGTGTAAAGGAGTACTTGCTGCCCTTTTTTGAAACTCCTGGGTGCCAAGTGCATGTCATGTTGTCTTTTTGCCTTCTCTTTATACATCTTAGTGTTTTCATAGGCTTGTGACCTGAATTCCTCCATCTCTTGCAGCTGCAAGATTCTTTTTGCACCAGCAGCAATGCTGTCAAAATTTAGTATCTTGATAGCCCAAAGAGCTTTATGTTCCAGCTCTAGTGGTAAATGACAAGCTTTCCCATAGACTAATTGATATGGAGACATTCCCAGTGGGGTTTTGAATGCTGTTCTGTATGCCCACAGAGATCATCCAACTTCTTCAGCCAATCCTTTCTAGATGCGCCCACAGTCTTTTCCAGGATCCTCTTCAGCTCTCTGTTGGATATCTCAGTTTGCCCACTTGTTTGAGGATGGTAAGGTGTGGCTATTTTGTGTTTTACCCCATATCGTAAGAGGAGAGCTTCCAGTGGTTTGTTACAAAAGTGGCTCCCTCCATCACTGATGAGGGCTCTTGGGACTCTAAACCAGCTGAAGATATTCTTCTTGAGGAAGTTCATGACTACCTTGTTATCATTAGTTGGGGTTGCAATAGCCTCTACCCACTTGGAAACATAATCTACTGCTACCAGGATGTAATTGTTTGCATATGAGGTTGGGAATGGTCCCATGAAATCAATTCCCCACACATCAAACAGTTCAAGTTCCAAGATGAAATTTTGTGGCATGGCGTTTCTTTTGGGCAGGTTTCCAGATCTTTGGCATTCATTGCAACTTTTTACTAGCTCTTTGGCATCCTTGAAAAGAGTGGGCCAAAAGAATCCGCTTTGTAACACCTTTGCTGCAGTTCTGTCCCCTCCAAAGTGTCTGCCATAGCATGAACCGTGGCAGTTCCACAGGACTTCTCTTCCTTCCTCTTCCGAGACACATCTTCTAAGAATTCCATCTGAACATTTCTTGAAGAGATATGGCTCGTCCCAGACAAAGTATTTTGCATCATTCATGAGCTTCCTCTTTGATGCTTATTGATCCCTGGGGGTAATGCTCCAGTTGCCTTGAAATTTGCAATATCTGCGAACCATGGTGCTTTATGAACTGTCATCAACAGCTCATCAGCGAAGAGCTCGTTAACACTTGTATCATTTTCTCCACCTTGATCATGAGGGATTCTAGATAAGTGATCTGCCACCTTGTTCTCCACTCCCTTCTTGTCTCTAATTTCAATATCGAATTCCTGCAACAGTAAGATCCACCTTATTAGTCTTGGCTTCGATTCTTGCTTGGTAAACAAATATTTAAGTGCTGTATGATCTGTAAAAACGATCACTTTAGCACCAATGAGGTATGATCTAATTTTGTCAAATGCAAAAATTATTGCTAGCAATTCCTTTTCAGTAGTGGTATAATTTCTTTGAGTTTCATTAAGGACTTTGCTAGCATAGTATATCAGACGAACTAGGTTATCTTTCCTTTGTCCTAACACTGCCCCAACTGCAAAATCAGATGCATCGCACATCAATTCAAATGGTAAGTTCCAATCAGGTGGGGAAATGATAGGAGCAGAGGATAACCTCTTCTTTTCGTGTAGCCTCATTGATTTTTCTGTAGTCTATGCACATCCGCCATCCTGTGACGGTCCTTGTAGGTATGAGCTCGTTCTTCTCATTGGTAACCACAGTGATCCCTCCCTTCTTCAGTACGACATGTATGGGGCTAACCCAAGGGCTGTCCGAAATTGGGTATATGACTTCTCCTTGCCAAAGCTTCATAACCTCTTTCTGTACCACTTCCTTCATGATTGGGTTCAGCCTTCTTTGGGATTGAATGGATGGCTTGGCGTCATCTTCCAACAGTATTTTATGCATGCATATGGCTGAACTGATTCCCTTCAAGTCAGCAAGGGTCCATCCAATGGCATCCTTATGCTCCCGCAGCACCTTGAGTAGCTCGTCCTCTTGATCTTGACTGAGGGATGAATTTATGATCATTGGGTAGTTTTCATTTTTTCCTAGATATGCATATTTGAGAGTGGGTGGCAGTACTTTGAGTTCAAGTTTGGGTGCTTCTGATTTTTCGCTCCCTTCCTTTGGTGCATCTGGTATATGTGTTTCTGTTGTAGCTACCTCTTTACTTGATTCAGATTCTTCCTCCACCAATCTCTCGTTCTCTTCAGGTTCATCTTCTTCAAAATTCTCCTGCACTTCATCCTCAAGTGCATCTAACCTCATGCATTCCCCCAATTGTTCCGGTGGATAACTCATGGCCTTAAACACATTAAATGTCATCTTTTCATTGTGTAATCTAAGGGTGAGGTCACCCTTTTGAACATCAATGACAGCTCCAGCAGTAGCCAAGAATGGCCTTCCCAAAATGATGGAGGTTTTGGCGTCTTCCTACATGTCCAGCACCACAAAATCTGTTGGGAATATGAAATCTCCTACTTTTACTAGCAAATCCTCCACTATCCCGTGAGGGAATTTGAACGATCGGTCTGCCAGTTGTAGAGCCATTTTTGTTGGTTTAGCCTCCTCAATTTTCATCTTTCTCATCATAGCTACTGACATCAAATTGATGCTGGCCCCTAAGTCACAAAGAGCCTTTTCTACTGTGATTTCTCCTATAATGCAAGGGATCTGAAAACTCCCAGGATCCTTCAGTTTCTGAGGTAGTTTATGCTGAATGATAGCACTGCACTCTTCAGTTAGTATCACAGTCTCATTGTTCTTCCAGCTTCTTTTCTTAGTCATTAGCTCCTTCAAAAACTTGGCATAAAGTGGCATTTGTTCTATGGCTTCAGCAAATGGTATGTTGATTTGTAGCTTCTTGAAGATTTCCAAAAATCTCAAGAACTGGTTGTCATCTTCCTTTTTCTTCAATAGCTGGGGGTATTGAGCTCTTGAGATGTTGAGTTGGGGTATCCTTTTCTCTTTCTGCAAACTTGGCGTGGGGGGTTGCATTCCATCTTGCTCCTCTTCCTTTTCAATTGAGCTTTCTTTTAGTGGTTTTTGGGGATGTTCCTTCAGTTCCTTCCCACTCCTAAGTGTGATAGCTTGACACTCCTCCCTTTTGCTTGAATGGGTATCATAGCAAAAATTGTGGTTCAGAAGCTGCTTAAAAGATAGCTGATTTGTGTCTCCAGTTTTGTGATGGCAGCATTTTGATTCTGCATGTTTGACTGCACTTCCTCTCTGAATACTTTACTGTCTTGAATGTCTCTGCATATTCCTTCAATGAATGTTTCAATCTTAGAGAGCTTGTCATCAATTGATGAGTGGTTCGGAGCAGATGTGCTGTTTTGGTTTTGATAAGTATGTGGAGAAGTGTTGTTGTGGGGGTGTTGAGATGTCCTCTGGGTGAATTGTTGGTGAGCTGCATTGTTGTTGGAGTTGTAACGTCTCTGGTCTTGGTTTTGATCTTGCTCACTTCTCCACCCAAAGTTCGGGTGATTTCTCCATCCAGGGTTGTAAGTCTTGGAGTATGGATCATAGTTTTTCCTTGGTGAATTCCCAATGTAGTTAGCTTGCTCCTGACTCCCTTCTGCTTCTTGGTTTACTCCTTCTTGTGCTGTTGATGAAGTGGAAATTGCTGCTACTTGGTTCATCTCCATCTTCTTGGTGAGGTCAGCCAGCTGCTGGGTAATGAGCTTGTTTTGAGCCAACAGAGCATCCACATTGTTTAGCTCCATCACTCCTCTTGTGTTCCCTCTTTCGGAAGCATAGAAGTAGTCATTTTTTGCTACTGTTTCAATAACATCTATGGCATCCTCAATGGTCTTCTTCTTGTTCAAGGACCCTCCAGATGAATGGTCTACTTCCTTCTTTGACTCATAAGAGAGCCCTTCATAGAAAATGTGCAGCTAGACCCATTCGTTGAACATGTCAGGTGGACACCTCCTTGTTAAGTCTTTGAACCTCTCCCATGCTTCATACAGAGTCTCACCATCCTGTTGCCTGAAGGTTTGAACCTCAGCTCTCAGCCTATTGATTCGTTGAGGAGGGTAGAATCTTGCTAAGAATTTGTTCAACACATCCTCCTAAGTTGTCAAGCTCTCCCTGGGGAAGGATTCCAGCCACTTGGCTGCCTTGTCTCTGAGTGAGAAGGGAAATAAGAGCAATCTATAGGCGTCAGGATGAACACCATTAGATTTCACTGTGTCACATATTCTCAGGAAGGTGGTCAAATGTTGGTTGGGATCTTCTTGAACACCTCCTCCAAACGAACAGTTATTCTGAACAACGATGATGAGCTGTGGTTTAAGTTCAAAATTGTTGGCATGGATTGTTGGCTTTTGGATGCTACTTCCACAATTGCCTGGGTTTGGATTAATGTAAGAGCCCAAAACTCTCCTATCCTCCCCAGCATGATTTGCTCCACCTCCTCTGCCATGGTTGTGAATCTCTTCTTCATGATGATTTTCCATATTTTCTTCTATGTTTGGTTCAAAGTATTCCTCAAACTGTTCCTCCTCTTCTTCAGCACCAACTACTCGTTTTCCTCTTGCCTCCCTTCTTAGTCTAAGGAAGGTTCTCTCTGGTTCAAAATCAAAGGAAGTTGAAGCCCCGCTTCTTCTCCCTGTCATACAACCAACAAGTACAAGCAGAGAAGATAGGTGCAGACAGTATTTATGTCAGAATTGATGTTAGTTGTGGGTGATGCAATATATCAAACAGTTAGTGGGTTAGCAAACAGAATTGAAAATAACAAAGAAAAACAAAAGAGTAGATGGAGAAAGGAAGAAGTTTAACTAAAATAGAAAGTAAATCAATCAAATAGAAAATGAAATACACAAAATAAAATGCTCAATCTAGTGATCTTCCAATCTAATCATTGTTGATGCACAATCAATCCCCGGCAACGGCGCCATAAACTTGATGCCCGGAAAACTTGTCTCTCGACAAATCTCCCTTCGGCAAGTGTATCGAAGTTGTCGTCAAGTAAAAACTCACAATAGAGTGAGGTCGTGATTATACCACATGCATTTCCCAAACCAAGTATTGAGAGGGTTACAGTCACATACCCATCCAAACCCAATTTGGTCCAGCATGAGAAAGCATTTCTAGCTTGATCCCTTCATTCCTCTTCCAAGGTTCAAAAGAGATCCAAGTTTGAATAGCTTCTCTTCCAAGATAACTACTCAATTGGATGAAGATTGAAAGCTTTCAAGTAAAATCAAGAGGAAAAATAGAAGAAGAACAATGAAAATTAGTATTGATCCATCAAATTACAACAGAGCTCCCTAACCCAATGAAAGGGGTTTAGTTGTTCATAGCTCTTGAAAATGAAAACAAAGATGGAGAATACATCATAAAACTAGAAATTGCAAAGAAAGTAAATACAGAGAGTGGTTCTTCAGCCTCCAGAAACTATTTTACAATTCAAAGCTACTCCTATATATACTACTCTTCTCAGCTTCTAGTTCACTCTTCAAGTCTTTGGCCTTTGGATCTTGAGTTTGAAGCAGTTCCTTTCTTTAATTGGGCTTGGCTTTACTTGCAGAGAGAAAATGCGAAGTGGGCAGAGACTTAAGCTCAGGGCATAAGGAGTGTTAATCATTTAGTGAAAGTCCAAGTTCGGGAACGTTAGTGACACTTAACATTGTCACTAACGTTCCAATGCACCCCTTTGCCTCACGTTAAAACCCATGTTAACTAGGTTAACGTGGCTTTTAACGTTTGTCGACAACTCTTCATCCTCTACGTTAGTTCCCACGTTTACCAAGTTAACGTGGGAGTTAACGTGGTACTTAGCACTATAGGCCAACGTTAGTGACAATGTTTAGTGTCACTAACGTTGGCTTCTCTTCCCCCCTTTAACGTTAGAGGCCACGTTAACTAGGTTAACGTGGCTTCTAACGTGGCCACTTATGAGTAAGTGCCAACGTTAGTGACAATGTTGAGTGTCACTAACGTTGGCTCAACTTCTTTTCTCCACGTTAGAGTTCACGTTAACTTGGTTAACATGACTCTCTAACGTGGGCATTGATGGCTTTTTGAGAGTGTTATTGGCAATCACTTTTCTCATTAATCTTTGCAAGTTACCTCCCCTTTTCTTGCTCCTTTTTGGTCCTGAAATCAAGCAACAAAGTGCATCAAAGCTCTAGTCCAAGTCATGAGTAATGCAACATAATATTTGTCACTAAACTTATGCAAAATACTCATGAAATCATGTAAAATGCACAATGTATTCTTGAGTCAAGGCATAAGTGAATATTTACCCAAAACTAGCTTATTTCCTAAAGAAATGCATGAAACTAACCTAAAAACAGTAAAGAAAAGGTCAGTGAAACTGGCCAAAATGCCCTGGCATCAGATACTTAGGAAGTAAATTTATCAAGCTACTCTTCAACTCAAAGTTTGGATCAAGGTTAGGATACCTTGCTTGAAAAGGTTGGAGTATGATATCCGGAGCTCCTTGCTCATGCAAAGTAATCCGTTGTAGCTCCGCCATGTATGGCTCACCTGTAGGATGCAAAGATGTATTAGTAGTGCCAACAGAAGAATAGGAAGTAGCGGACTCCAAGTCACTCTCGGTGCCGCCTAGTGATTCGGTATGTTCCTCAAGAGAGGCCAAAGTACTAGCTGTATAATCCAACCACCGTCTACCTTGCCGAGTGTGTAACAAGGTTCTTTTAATCTCAGGATCAAACTCGGCTAAGCTAGAATTTGGTTGAGACCGAGTCATCAAACTTGGGAGTCATAGCACACATATAAAAGAAATCTAAACTATAGCTAAGTACTAAAAGAAAGTAAACTATCTACAATATTCACATATTCACATAACCAATATCAAGGCACATGTTGCAACCATTCCCCGGCAACGGCGCCAAAAATTTGATGCGTCTCAAGAGACTATGTTGGTATAGAATTTATCAATAAAATCCCGTTGCAAGTATAGCTCTTCCCAACATCAATCCTCGAGTATCAAATTTAGAAGGAATTTGGTTGTCACAAGTTCAACCCCAATAAAAGTAACCGAAGTATTCAAACCTCGGGTCGTCTCACAAAGAATGGGCAAACATGTGCTTCAACATTGGTTAGAAATCCGGGGTTACAAGTCATGAGCAAGAAATTAAACTAGGAATATTAACAAGCAAGTAATCTTGGAATGCAAGAAACTAATGCAAACAATTAGAACAAAATGTGATTAATTCCAAAGTCATCAAATAACATTCAATGTAATTCTATTCTAACTAAACAAGTAACTATAACTAAGACAAAACAATCAAGATTTTTGGGTTTTCAAATATGAATGATAAAAGTAACTATTGGCTAGGCATGGGAATTGAGGTCACCATCCTTGTCTAATAACCATATCTTGACAATTGGGAGGAACCGAACTCATTAAGTTTACTTCTATACTTGAAGTATGTTAAATGGTTTGGTCAACATTAACCCATAAGGTCCAACCTCACTACCAATTAACTTGGTAGTAGGCTAGTGTTAATGGCTATCAAATTGACGACTAAGGGTTCCCAAATCATCAAATTCATTAGACCCAATGACTCAAGTTTACCCAACTCCCTTAGCCTAGGCCAAGAGTAAAAAAGGACTACTCCATAATCAAAGGAAACATTTCATCAAACACATGGTAAGCATTAATAAAAGATCTAATTAAATTGCAATTAAATTGGATTTAACAAGTACCCACTAACAATTACCAACATACAATCACTCAAACAACATAATTAATCATGGAAATTATCAATGCAACAATAACAAATCAAAATCTACAAGATTCATGGAATGGGTATAAAATGACAATCAACAAGGAAACATAAAACTAACACAAGATCTAAGCAAAATTATACTAGAGAATTCAAATTAAACAAGTAAAACTAGTAATTAACAAGATCCAATTCAGAATTCAACAAGGGAAGATCAAATTAAAGCTAGATCTAGAGAGGAACAAAGGTTTCTCTCTCTAGAAGAACAAAGAACCCAAAAACTAACTAAAATTGTGTCTAAGTGTCAAATGATTGATCCCCCCCCCCCCCCTTTTCCCCTAGCATCCTTGGGACTTTTCCATGCAAAAACAGCTTGAATTTGGGCTGATGAGCCTCAGAAATTTCCTGGCACGATTTCCTTTAATGAGGTCACGTGCAGCTTCCCGCGCGTACGCGCCATGCGTGCGTGCGCGCTGATGAGCGGATAATTTATACACTTTTTGGCATTGTTTTTAGTATGTTTTTAGTATGTTTTAGTTAGTTTTTATTATGTTTTTATTAGTTTTTACTTAAAAATTACATTTCTGGACTTTACTATGAGTTTGTGTGTTTTTCTGTTATTTCAGGTATTTACTGGCTGAAATTGAGGGACCTGAGCAAAAATCTTATTCAGAGGCTGAAAAAGGACTGCAGATGCTGTTGGATTCTGACCTCCCTGCACTCGAAGTAGATTTTCTGGAGCTACAGAAGCCCAATTGGCGCGCTATCAATTGAGTTGGAAAGTAGACATCCTGGGCTTTCCAGCAATATATAATAGTCCATACTTTGCCTAAGATTTGATGGCCCAAACCGGCGTTCCAAGTCAGCTTAAGAATTCTGACGTCAAAACGCTAGAACTGGCACAAAAGCTGGAGTTAAACACCCAAATTGGCACAAAAGCTGGCGTTTAACTCCAAGAAAAGTCTCTACATATGAAATCTTCAATGCTCAGCCCAAGCACACACCAAGTGGGCCCAGAAGAAGATTTCTACATTAATTACTTATTTCTGTAAACCCTAGGCTACTAGTTCTCTATAAATAGGACCTTTTGCTATTGTATTTTCATCTTGGATATACTTTTTGATCTTGGTTCTTCGGGTTCCCTCTCTGGGGCCGAAGCCAATGACCACCATTATCACTTTTGTATTTTCAACGGTGGAGTTTCTACACACCATAGATTAAGGTGTGGAGCTCTGCTGTTCCTCATGAATTAATGCAAAGTACTATTGTTTTTCTATTCAAGTCAAGTCTATTTCTTCTCCAAGATATTCATTCACACTCAAGAACATGATGAATGTGATTATTATGTGACTGATGAGCCGATAATTTATACGCTTTTTGGCATTGTTTTTACATAGTTTTTAGTATAATTTAGTTAGTTTTTAGTATATTTTTATTAGTTTTTAAATAAAATTCACATTTCTGGACTTTACTATGAGTTTGTGTGTTTTTTTGTGATTTTAGGTATTTTCTGGCTAAAATTGAGGGACTTGAGCAAAAATCAGATTCAGAGGTTGAAGAAGGACTGCAGATGCTGTTGGATAATGACCTCCCTGCACTCAAAGTGGATTTTCTGGAGCTACAGAACTCCAAATGGCGCGCTCTTAATTGCGTTGAAAAGTAGAAATCCAGGGCTTTCCAAAAATATATAATAGTCCATACTTTGCCCAAGTTTAGACGATGCAAATTGGCGTTCAACGCCAGTTTCATGCTGCATTCTGGAGTTAAACGCCAGAAACAGGTTGCAAAGTAGAGTTAAACGCCAGAAACAGGTTACCAACTGGTGTTTAACTCCAAGAGAAGCCTCTACACGTGTAAAGCTCAATGCTCAGTCCAAGCACACACCAAGTGGGTCCCAGAAGTGGATTTCTGCATCAATTACTCATTTTGTAAACCCTAGTAACTAGTTTAGTATAAATAGGACTTTTTACTATTATATTTACATCTTTGGATTGTCTTTTGATCCTTGGATCATGTTTAGGGGGCTGGCCATTCGGCCATGCCTGGACCTTATCACTTATGTACTTTCAACGGTAGAGTTTCTACACACCATAGATAAAGGTGTGGAGCTCTGCTGTTCCTCATGAGTTAATGCAAAGTACTACTGTTTTTCTATTCAATTCAAGCTTATTCCTATTCTAAGATATCTATTTGTACCCAAGAACATGATGAATGTTATGATTATGTGATGCTCATCATCATTCTCACCTATGAACGCGTGCCTGACAAACACTTCCGTTCTACATGCAAACAAGCTAGAATGAGTATCTCTTAGATATCTAATACAGAGGACCGAGTCCGAGATATTAGAATCTTCGTGGTATAAGTTAGAACCCATGGATGGCCATTCCTGAGATCCGGAAAGTCTAAACCTTGTTTGTGGTATTCCAAGTAGGATCTGGGAAGGGATGGCTGTGACGAGCTTCAAACTCGCGACTGCTGGGCGTAGTGACAGACGCAAAAGGATGGTAAATCCTATTCCAGTATGATCGAGAACCGACAGATAATTAGCCATGCAGTGACAGCGCATTGGACCATTTTCACAGAGAGGATGGGATGTAGCCATTGACAACGGTGATGCCCTACATAAAGCTTGCTATGGAAGGGAGTAGGAATGATTGGATGAAGACAGCAGGAAAGCAGAGGTTCAGAGGAACGGAAGCATCTCTGTATGCGTATCTGAAATTCTCACCAATGAATTACATAAGTATCTCCATCCTAGTTTATGTTTTATTTATCTTTTAATTATTAAAACTCTATAACCTTTTGAATCCGTCTGACTGAGATTTACAAGGTGACCATAGCTTACTTCAAGCCGACAATCTCCGTGGGATCAACCCTCACTCACGTAAGGTTTATTACTTGGACGACCCAGTGCACTTTCTGGTTAGTTGTATCGAAATTGTGAAAAGAACTAAAATTATGAACGTGCGTATTAAGTTTTTAGCGCCGTTACCAAGGAATGAACAATCACGATTTCGTGCACCAGTGACACTCATCACCATTCTCACCTATGAACGCGTGCCTGACAACCACTTCCATTCTACATGCAAACAAGCTTGAATGTGTATCTCTTGGGTTTCTAATCTAAGATTAGAACCTTCGTGGTATAGGCTAGAATTATTGGCGGCCATTCCTGAGATCCAGAACGTCTAAACCTTGTCTGTGGTATTCTTCATGATCTTCAAGTTGTTCTTGGCCAGTCTTCTTTTTTTATCTTCATATTTTCTTGTTTTGTGTCTTTTCTTATTTTTCATATGCATTCTTGAAACATTAATGTCTAAAGAATAAAAAATTTTTAAGTTTGTTGTCTTGCATGTTTTCTTTTCTTGAAAATTTTTCAAAAATAAGTTCTTGGTATTCATCTTGACATTCAAAGTGTTCTTGGTGTTCATCTTGACATTCATAGTGTTCTTGCATGCATCACATGTTTTGATCCAAAATTTTCATGCATTGAGTCTTTTTGATGTTTTTCTCTTTCATCATTAAAAATTCAAAAAAATCAAAAAAATATCTTTCCCTTATTCTATCATAAAATTTCGAAAATTTGGGTTGACTTTTTCAAAAAATTTTCAAAATTTGTTGTTTCTTATGAGTCAAATCAAATTTTCATTTTAAAAACTCTATCTTTTTCAAATCTTTTTCAAAAAAATCAAATCTTTTTCATTTCTCTTTCATAATTTTTGAAAATTTCAAATTGATTTTCAAAAATCTTTTTCTTATTTCTATTTCATATTTTCGAATTTAATACTAACAATTAATATGATTGATTCAAAAATATTAAGTTGTTACTTGCCTATTAAGAAAGGTTCAATCTTTAAATTTTAAAATCATATCTTTTAGTTTCTTGTTAGTCAAGTAATCAACTTTAATTTTCAAAATCAAATATTTTTAAATTTCTTTTTCAAATCTTTTTCAAAATAAATTTCAATCACATCTTTTTCAAAATCAATTTCAAAATCTTTTCTAACTTCTTATCTTTTCAAATTTGATTTTCAAATCTTTTTCAATTAACCACTTAACTTTTTGATTGATTCTTATCTTTTTCAAAACTACCTAACTAATTCTCTCTCTCTAATTTTCGAAAATTCCTTCCCTCTTTTTCAAAATTCCCTTTTTTTTAACTAATTGTTTTAATTTTTAATTTAATTCGATTTCAATTTTAATTTTTGAAATTTAACTTTAAATTTTATTTTTTAATTTAATTAATTTTCGAAATTCCCTCTCTCTCATCTCCTTCTATTTATTTATTCATCTACTAACACTTCTCTTCCACCTAAAATTCGAACCCCATCTTCCTCTCCGTGTTCGAATTTTACCTCTTCTCCTTCTTACATTCTTCTCTTCTTATACTTGCATAAGGAATCTCTATACTGTGACATAGAGGAGTCCATATTTTCTTTTCTGTTTTCTTCTTTTTCATATGAGTAGGAACAAGGATAAGAACATTCTTGTTGAGGCTGATCCTGAACCTGAAAGAACTCTGAAGAGGAAGCTAAGGGAAGCTAAAGCACAACTCTCTGGAGAAAATCTGACAAAAATTTTCGAAAAAGAAGGAGACATGGCCGAAAATAATAACAATGCAAGGAAGATGCTTGGTGACTTTACTGAACCAAATTTCAATTTACATGGAAGAAGCATCTCAATTCCTGCCATTGGAGCAAATAACTTTGAGCTTAAACCTCAATTAGTTTCTCTGATGCAACAGAACTGCAAGTTTCATGGACTTCCATCAGAAGATCCTTTTCAGTTCTTAACTGAATTCTTGTAGATCTGTGATACTGTTAAAACCAATGGGGTTGATACCGAGGTCTACAGGCTTATGCTTTTCCCGTTTGATGTAAGAGACAGAGCTAGAGTATGGTTGGACTCTCAACCTAAAGATAGCCTGAACTCTTAGGATAAGCCGGTCACGGCTTTCTTAGCCAAGTTCTTTCCTCCTCAAAAGCTTAGCAAGCTTAGAGTGGATGTTCAAACCTTCAGACAAAAGGAAGGTGAATCCCTCTATGAAGCTTGGGAGAGATACAAGGAACTGACCAAAAAGTGTCCTTCTGACATGCTTTCAGAATGGACCATCCTAGATATATTCTATGATGGTCTGTCTGAGCTATCAAAGATGTCACTGGACCATTCTGCAGGTGGATCCATTCACCTAAAGAAAACGCCTACAGAAGCTCAAGAACTCATTGACATGGTTGCAAATAACCAGTTCATGTACACTTCTGATAGGAATCTTGTGAATAATAGGACGCCTATGAGGAAGGGAGTTCTTGAAATTGATACTCTGAATGCCATATTGGCTCAAAATAAAATATTAACTCAGCAAGTCAATATGATCTCTCAGAGTCTGAATGAATTGAAGGAATCATCTAATAGTACTAAAGAGGCATCTTCTGAAGAAGAAGCTTATGATCCTGAGAACCCTGCAATAGCAGAGGTGAATTACATGGGTGAACCCTATGGAAACACCTATAATCCTTCATGGAGGAATCATCCAAATTTCTCATGGAAGGATCAACAAAAGCCTCAACAAGGCTTTAATAATGGTGGAAGAAACAGGTTTAGCAATAGCAAGCCTTTTCCATCATCCACTCAGCAACAGACAGAGAATTCTGAGCAGAATCCATCTAGCTTAGCAAATATAGTCTCTGATCTATCTAAGGTCACTTTAAGTTTCATGAATGAAACAAGGTCCTCTATTAGAAATTTGGAGACACAAGTGGGCCAGCTGAGTAAAAGAGTCACTGAAACTCCTCCTAGTACTCTCCCAAGCAATACAGAAGAGAATCCAAAAGAGAGTGCAAGGTCATTGATTTAAATATCATGGCCGAACCTACAAGGGAGGGAGAGGACGTGAATCCCAGTGAGGAAGACCTCCTGGGACATCTAGTGATCAACAAGGAGTTTCCCTCTGAGGAACCAAAGGAATCTGAGGCTCATCTAGAGACCATAGAGATTCCATTGAACCTTCTTATGCCATTCATGAGCTCTAATGAGTATTCTTCTTCTGAAGAGAATGAAGATGTCACTGAAGAGCAAGTTGCCAAGTACCTTGGTGTCATCCTTGGAAGACCCTTCCTAGCCACAGCAAGAGCTGTGATTGATGTGGACAGAAGAGAATTGATCCTTCAACTGAATGAGGACAACCTTGTATTTAAAACTCAAGGATCTCCTTCTGTAACCATGGAGAGGAAGCATGAAAAGCTTCTCTCACTGCAGAGTCAACCAAAGTCCCCAAAGTCAAACTCTAAGTTTGGTGTTGGGAGGCCACAACCAAACTCTAAGTTTGGTGTTGAACCCCCACATTCAAACTCTAAGTTTGGTGTTGGGAGGTTCCAATAATGCTCTGAACATCTGTGAGGCTCCATGAGAGCTCACTGTCAAGCTATTGACATTAAAGAAGTGCTTATTGGGAGGAAACCCAATGTTATCTAATTATGTTTATTTATTTTCTATTGTTATTTCATGTTTTATTAGGTTGATGATCATGTGGAGTCACAAAAACTACTGAAAAATCAAAAACAAAATGAAAAATAGCAGAAAAAAATAGCACACCCTGGAGGAGAGCAGTCTGGTGTTTAAACGCCAGAAACAAGCATCTGTCTGGCGTTTAATAACAGAAACAGGCACCATGCTGGTGTTTAATGCCAGAAACTAGCATCTACCTCGTGTTAAACGCCAGAACAGAGCATGGATAATTTATACGCTTTTTGGCATTGTTTTTACATAGTTTTTAGTATAATTTAGTTAGTTTTTAGTATATTTTTATTAGTTTTTAAATAAAATTCACATTTCTGGACTTTACTATGAGTTTGTGTATTTTTCTGTGATTTCAAGTTTTTTCTGGTTGAAATTGAGGGACTTGAGCAAAAATCAGATTCAGAGGTTGAAGAAGGACTGCAGATGCTGTTGGATTCTGACCTCCCTGCACTCAAAGTGGATTTTCTGGAGCTACATAACTCCAAATGGCGCGCTCTCAATTGTGTTAGAAAGTAGACATCCAGGGCTTTCCAGTAATATATAATAGACCATACTTTGCCCAAGTTTAGATGACGCAAACTGGCATTCAACGCCAGTTCCATGCTGCATTCTGGAGTTAAACGCCAGAAACAGGTTGCAAAGTGGAGTTAAACGCCAGAAACAGGTTACCAACTGGCGTTCAACTCCAAGAGAAGCCTCTACACGTGTAAAGCTCAATGCTCAGCCCAAGCACACACCAAGTGGGCCCCAGAAGTGGATTTCTGCATCAATTACTCATTTTGTAAACCCTAGTAACTAGTTTAGTATAAATAGGACTTTTTACTATTGTATTTACATCTTTGGATTGTCTTTTGATCCTTGGATCATGTTTAGGGGGCTGGCCAATCAGCCATGCCTGGACCTTATCACTTATGTACTTTCAACGGTAGAGTTTCTACACACCATAGATTAAGGTGTGGAGCGCTGCTGTTCCTCATGAATTAATGCAAAGTACTACTGTTTTTCTATTCAATTCAAGCTTATTCCTATTCTAAGATATCCATTCGCACCCAAGAACATGATGAATGTGATGATTATGTGACGCTCATCATCATTCTCACCTATGAACGCGTGCCTGACAAACACTTCCGTTCTACATGCAAACAAGCTAGAATGAGTATCTCTTAGATATCTAATACAGAGGACTGAGTCCAAGATATTAGAATCTTCGTGGTATAAGTTAGAACCCATGGATGGCCATTCCTGAGATCCGGAAAGTCTAAACCTTGTATTTGGTATTCCGAGTAGGATCTGGGAAGGGATGGCTATGACGAGCTTCAAACTCGCGACTACTGGGCGTAGTGATAGACGCAAAAGGATAGTAAATCCTATTCCAGTATGATCGAGAACCGACAGATGATTAGCCATGCAGTGACAGCGCATTGGACCATTTTCACAGAGAGGATGGGATGTAGCCATTGACAACAGTGATGCCCTACATAAAGCTTACCATGGAAGGGAGTAGGAATGATTGGATGAAGACAGTAGGAAAGCAGAGGTTCAGAGGAACGGAAGCATTTCTATATGCTTATCTGATATTCTCACCAATGAATTACATAAGTATCTCTATCCTAGTTTATGTTTTATTTATCTTTTCATTATTAAAACTCTATAACCTTTTGAATCCGCCTGACTGAGATTTACAAGGTGACCATAGCTTACTTCAAGCCGACAATCTCCGTGGGATCAACCCTTACTCACATAAGGTTTATTACTTGGACGAT
>NC_029787.2:77443613-77453703 GCF_000816755.2 Arachis ipaensis
GACGCAAAAGGATCAATGGATCCTATTCCAACATGATCGAGAACCGACAGATGATTAGCCGTGCGGTGACAGCGTGCGTAGAACATTTTCACTGAGAGGACGGGAAGTAGCCATTGACAATGATGATGCCCAACATAAAGCTTGCCATGGAAGGGAGTATGAATGATTGGAAGAAGGCAATGGGAAAGCAGAGGTTCAAGAGGAACAAAGCATCTTCATACGCTTATCTGAAATTCTCACCAATGAATTACATTAGTATCTCTATCTTTATTTTATGTATTATTCATCTTTTAATTATCAATCCTCCATAACCATTTGAATCCGCCTGACTGAGATTTACAAGATCACCATAGCTTGCTTCAAGCCGACAATCTCTGTGGGATCGACCCTTACTCGCGTAAGGTTTATTACTTGGACGACCCAATGCACTTGCTGGTTAGTTGTGCGGAGTTGTGATAAAGAGTTGAGATTACAATTGTGCGTACCAAGTTGTTGGCGCCATTGATGATCACAATTTCGTGCACCAAGTTTTTTGTGCCGTTGCTGGGGATTGTTCGAGTTTGGACAACTGACGGTTCATCTTGTTGCTTAGATTAGGTACTTTTCTTTTTATTTTTCAGAATTTTTAATGAATTCTAAAGTTCCAAGGTGATGTTCTTATCATCACAAAAGCTGATTGATTCTCATCAATTTAGCTACTGAATGTAATGTCCTGTTGAAGCTTGGCTAGCCATGTCTAATCTTTTTAGATTGAAGCTTTAGACTAACATTACATGATTCCTGAAATTCTTATTAAAAGTTTTGAATCTCTTTATTTTCTTTTCCACTCAATTTTCGAAAAATCACAAAAAATTTATAAAACCATAAAAATAAAAAATATTTTATGTTTCTTGTTTGAGTCTAATATCAATTTTTAAGTTTGGTGTCAATTGCATGTCTTTATTCTTCATGCATTTTTTGAATATATGCATTATGTTCTTCATTGATCTTCAAGTTGTTCTTGATGATTTCCTAGCTCTGATCTTTAAATTCTCTTATTTTGTGTGTTTTGTTGTTTCTTACATGCATTTTCAAATTGTTATAGTCCTTAGTATACAAATTTCTAAGTTTGGTATCTTGCATGCATTGTTTATTTGATCTTAGTTGCATTTTTTATTGTTTCTCATCATTAAAAATTCAAAAATATTTTCAAAATTGTGTCTTTTCAAGTCAATAATACAGAGAATTGAAGATTCAGAACATTCAGTAGAGGAATTAAACAGAAAAAGATGGGCGTTCAAAACGCCCAGTGAAGAAGGAAAACTGGCGTTTAAACGCCAGCCAGGGTACCTGGCTGGGCGTTAAACGCCAGAATGGATACCATTCTGGGCGTTTAATGCCAGGAGGACACTAGAGGGAAGATTTTGTTTTTAATTCAAATTTTTTTCAAATCTTCATAATTTTTCAAAATCAAATCTTTTTCAAATCATATATTTTCAATCATATCTTTTCAAAATTAATTTCTTTTCAATTTTTTTTATTTATTACTATTTTCGAAAATCCTTGCTACAATTAATAATTTAATTCAAAATTTTCTAGTTGTTACTTGCCTATTAAGAAAGGATCAAAAGTTTTAATTCTAGAACCATATCTTCTAATTTCTTGTTAGTCAAGTAATCAACTTTAATTTTAAAACTTTCTCTTTTTAATTTGATTTTCAATCATATCTTCTCAATCATATCTTTTCAATCACATCTTTTTCAAAATTAAGTTTCAATCATATCTTTTTGATTTCTAATTTCAAAATCTTTTTCAAAAATCACTTAATTTCTTTCCCAATCTTAATTTTCGAAAAACCTTTACCAAATTTTCTAAATTTCTTTTAATTATTTCAAAATCTTTTACTTTAATTTCGAAAAATTCTTCCCCTCTTCTCACATCCTTCTATTTAAGGACTAACACTCCTCCACTTTCAACAATTCGAACTCTATCCCTCTTGATAAGTTCGAATTCTTCTCTTTCTACCTCCTCCTTCTATTTTTCTTTTCCTCTGACACCTCAAGGAATCTCTATACTGTGACATAGAGGATTCCATACTTTCTTCTTCTCTCTTCCATATGAGCAGGAGTAAGGACAAAGACATTCTAGTTGAGGCTGATCCTGAACCCGAAAGGGCCTTGAAGAGAAAGCTGAGAGAAGCTAAAGTACAACTCTCTATAGAGGACCTAACAGAGCTTTTCAAACAAGAAGAAGCCATGGCAGCCAAAAACACCAACAATGCAAGGAAGGTGCTTGGTGACTTTACTGCACCTACTCCTGACTTCTATGGGAGAAGCATCTCTATCCCTGCCATTGGAGCAAAAAATTTTGAGCTTAAGCCTCAATTAGTTTCTCTAATGCAACAGAATTGCAAGTTTCATGGACTTCCATTGGAAGATCCTCATCAGTTCTTAGCTGAATTCTTGCAAATCTGTGACACTGTCAAGACTAATGGGGTTGATCCCGAGGTCTACAAGCTTATGCTTTTTCCCTTTGCTGTAAGAGACAGAGGTAGAACATGGTTGGATTCACAACCTAAAGAAAGCCTGAACTCTTGGGAAAAGCTAGTTAATGCCTTCTTGGCAAAGTTCTTTCCACCTCAAAAATTGAGCAAGCTTAGAGTGGAAGTCCAAACCTTCAGACAGAAGGAAGGTGAATCCTTCTATGAAGTATGGGAAAGATACAAGCAATTGATCAGAATGTGTCCTTCTGACATGCTTTCAGAATGGAGCATCATAGGTATCTTCTATGATGGTCTGTCTGAACTGTCCAAAATGTCATTGGACAGCTCTGCTGGAGGATCTCTTCATCTGAAGAAGACGCCTACAGAAACTCAGGAACTCATTGAAATGGTTGCAAATAACCAATTCATGTACACCTCTGAAAGGAATCCTGTGAATAATGGGACAAATCAGAAGAAATAAAAGAGTTCTTGAGATTGATACTCTGAATGCCATACTGGCTCAGAATAAAATATTGACTCAACAAGTCAATATGATTTCTTAGAGTCTGTTTGGAATGCAAGCAGCAACAGGCAATACCAAAGAAGCTTCATTTGAAGAAGAAGCTTATGATCCTGAGAACCCAGCAATGGAAGAGGTGAATTACATGGGAGATTCCTATGGAAACACTTACAATCCTTCATGGAGAAATCCTCCAAATCTCTCATGGAAGGACTAACAGAGGCCTCAACAAGGCTTCAATAACAATAATGGTGGAAGAAATAGGTTTAGCAATAGCAGGCCTTTTCCATCATTTTCTTAGCAACAGACAGAAAATTCTAAGCAGAGCCACTCTGACTTAGCAACTGTAGTCTCTGATCTAATTAAAATCACTCAAAGTTTCATGACTGAAACAAGGTCCTCCATCAGAAATTTGGAGGCACAAGTAGGTCAGCTGAGTGAGTAAGAAAGTTACTAAACTCCCTCCTAGTACTCTTCCATGCAATACAAAAGAGAATCCAAAAGGAGAGGGCAAGGCCATCAACATGACCCACACGGCCAAACTTGGAGAGGAGGAAGAGGCAGTGATCTCCACTGAGGAAGACCTCACTGGACATCCACTGGCCTCCAAGGAGTTCCCTCATGAGGAACCATGGGAATCTGAGGCTCACACTGAGACCATAAAGATTCCATTGAATTTACTTATGCCATTCATGAGCTC
The DNA here is from genome assembly GCF_000816755.2 of Arachis ipaensis. Lineage (NCBI taxonomy): Eukaryota > Viridiplantae > Streptophyta > Magnoliopsida > Fabales > Fabaceae > Arachis > Arachis ipaensis. The sequence continues at coordinate 77,447,295 of NC_029787.2, forward strand.
TGATGAGTATTCTTCCTCTGAAGAGGATGAAGATGTTACTGAAGAGCAAGTTGCTAAGTACCTTGGAGCAATCATGAAGCTAAACTCCAAGTTATTTGGTAATGAGACTTGGGAGAATAAACCTCCATTGCTCACTAAAGAACTGGATGACTTGACTAGGCAGAAATTACCTCTGAAGAGACAAGATCCTGGAAAGTTCTCAATACCTTGTACCATAGGCACCATGACCTTTGAGAAGGCTCTGTGTGACCTAGGGTCAAGCATAAACCTCATGCCTCTCTCTGTAATGGAGAAGCTAGGGATCATTGAGGTACAAGCTGCAAGAATCTCATTGGAGAAGGCAGACAATTCAAAGAAACAGGCTTATGGACTTGTAGAGGATGTCTTGGTAAAGGTTGAAGACCACTACATCCCTGCTGATTTTATAATCCTAGAGATTGGAAAGTGTATAAATGAATCCATCATCCTTGGTAGACCCTTCCTAGCCACAGCAAAAGTTGTGATTGATGCCCAACATAAAGCTTGCCATAGAAGGGAGTATGAATGATTGGAAGAAGGCAATGGGAAAGCAGAGGTTCAGGAGGAACAAAGCATCTTCATACGCTTATCTGAAATTCTCACCAATGAATTACATATGTATCTCTATCTTTATTTTATGTGTTATTCATCTTTTAATTATCAATCCTCCATAACCATTTGAATCCGCCTGACTGAGATTTACAAGATGACCATAGCTTGCTTCAAGCCGACAATCTCCGTGGGATCGACCCTTACTCGCGTAAGGTTTATTACTTGGACGACCCAGTGCACTTGCTGGTTAGTTGTGCGGAGTTGTGATAAAGAGTTAAAATTACAATTGTGCGTACCAAGTTGTTGGCGCCATTGATGATCACAATTTCGTGCACCACGCGCCGATTGCTTTTGTGATCCACGCATGCGCGCCATGTGCGCGTGCGCGTAGATGGAAATTCTCTGATCCGCGTGGATGCGTCCATCCTTGCGCGCCGCTTCCATCTATATACATCTATGCGTGCGCACGAAGTGCGCGTGCACGCGAAGTGCGCGCCAATGCTGAAGTTCCCGAAATCCAATTCTTCATGTTCCTTCCTTTTTGCGCATGCTTTCTTTCTCTCTTCTAGGCCATTCTTGTCCTATAAATCCTGAAATCACTCAACAAATACATCACGGCATCGAATGACAATAAAAGAGGATCAAAATATAGCAATTCTAAGGCAAAATAAGCATGTTTTTTATCCTGGAGCAATATTAGGAAGAGAACACAAAACCATACATTTCTTGTGAATAAGTGTGAGAAATATTGACAAAAACCCCCGATATCTACACAATATAAGCCATGAAATTGGGGTTTATCACTCCCTAGGTGCAAGGTTCGAACCTTAGTTGCTTTACTCCTTGGTATTGCGCCCCAATTTTCTTTTGGTTGAGGCACGATAAAGGTAAATGAGTTAACAGAGCGCTCCTCATTTTGCTTGCTTCTTTGGGCGCTCAGTTAACGTTTTCAACGCAGCGCTATGCCCCTTGCCTCCTTGGTCATGCTCCCCTTTCTTTAGCACTCACTTTTTGAGCGCTACGCTCACTTTTTGAGCGCCATGGCCTTTCCTTGGTTGATGCTACGCTTTTGTTTCCTTAAGCCACGCTTTATGGGCACGCTTTCCTTGTTTCTTTCTTTTCTTCACCTACACGTAATCAAACAACCAGTCAAAGTATCACCAAATTCACAAGATTTATAAATCATTCAAAAACCAACTAATTCTAGCTTAAACCTCATGATTTAGTGTCAAATAAGGGATGGTTGATTGATTCAACAAAACCATGCAAATCCACTCTAAATTACTTACTTATAATGTAAGAAAGTGCATAAGACCTAATGAAACAAGTGAAAAATGCTTGAAAAGTTAGCATAAGATGACTTGTCATCACAACACCAAACTTAAATCTTGCTTGTCCCCAAGCAAGCACTAAACATAAGAGAAAATGAAATGAAACAGAGAAGTATGCATGTCCTTATTTAGCCGATAATTAAACTTGGTTCATGGGGTTTTATGCAGACAAAGGTAGCTCACTTATTACTTGCTGACAGATAAGAAATGTTTCCTCAAAGGTTCACTAGAGTTGCTGCTATAATGCCTTGCTTTTGATTGATCCTTCTTAGCTTTTTCTTTCTTTCCTTTGCTTAGAAAGCTTATTCTTTAATGAAGGCTTGGTGGCAAATGTTGCAGCAGCCTTTTGGCTAAATTTTGCTCAACATTTCTTCACCATAGACACATGGCTCACAATTTTTTCCTAGGATCATTGATGCCCAGCATCTCTTTGGATTACTAAATGCTTTGTAGCTAGGTTGCTCTTGATAGTGGACTTTTGGTTGGCAATCCCAGATCAGTTGATCCAAGTGGCCAAGTTTTAAAATACTCCTCAGAACCTACTTGTCCAAGCATATCATAGTACAAAAACACCATAGGCATATGTCCTAGGGTCCAAGCTATTGGTGTCCAGCCTTATCATTTATTTCCTTGCCCATTCTTGGCTTTTCTTTTTCTTTTTCTTTCTTATTTGGCTTCATTCTCAAAGGATATTCATTAATAACAGACTTTATAGCAGCAAACTAATTCACACTTCAAGGAACATGTTATTATGCAGCTTTTGTTATTTGAGCTAATCATTAAATCAAACAAGTACCACCACTGAATTTCATTCTAATTTCTACAACATTGGACAATCACTTTTCTAAATCAAACATTTTTCTTTTATTTATGCAGAAGGGAGACAAAACAGAATTTAAGCAAATGAGTTATGACAAGCATAATGCAGGCTAGCATTTTTAGTAAACATCTCTACTTGCACCTAATTGAACACTTCAGAAAGACATATAGGAATCTCCAAATTAAAATACTTCAAAGCAACAAGGATTAAGTGTCAATACAACCTGTTGGGAATGTCTCTCAGCTTTTCCTTCTGTCATCATTATTTCTCTTTGTTGTACTTCTTTTGGACAATGATGCAGAACCCTTTCACAAATTGAATGTTTTCCTGCATAATCCTTAAAAGTTGCTTATTTCTCAAGCCCTTAGGCAATTGGTTAGTATGCAAAATTTACTTGTAGGCTTTTGAACTTATTTTTGGTGTGTGAACACCAAACTTAGTTCCTTGCCAATGTTCCTTATACAACCAGTCAACCATGTGTGAACCTTTTGTCTTTGCTGAAGGCAATAAAACTAAAAACTAGAAAACAGACACTGGTTAAGTAGTTTCTCTGATTGCTTGGAGCTAGCAACCCTTTATGCAGAAGGTGAAAATGTGTTTTTAAATGAGATTTTTGGTAGAACACCAAACTTAGCATCCTTCATTCTCCCTTAAATTGTTTTGGTGTGCAACACCAAACTTAGCTCTTTGCAATACAGATAAGACTACTCAACCTATTTATTGAAATAGTTGGAAAAGAAAACTACCTCTGGTTGGGTTGCCTCCCAACAAGCGCTCTTTTAATGTCACTAGCTTGACATCTTGTTCTTTGATCATGGAGGCTGAAAATCATAGTGCCTTAGCTTTTCTCCTCTTACTGTGAACTTCCTTTCGGTCTCCTCTTTGATGATCTCTAAGTGTTCAAGTGAAAGGATCCGGTTCACAGTGTAATACTCGGATAATTGTGGAGACACCTTCATTGGTTGGGTGTTTAACATCACTTTATCCCCTGGTGAGAAGCCTTCAGTCGGGATTTTCTTGTTTCTCCACTCTTTTGGCCTCTTCTTCTTTTCTTTCTCAGAAGATAATTCATGCCTTGGTGGTTCTTTATCTGGAGCGTCGAGGTTCTCATCTAGGGGTTTTGGATCAAGTTCCTCCTTGATTTCTTCGTTCTGTTGCACCATCTCTACTTCTTTCAATCATGAGTTTAGAAACCTTGGAGTTGACTTCTTAATTGTCTTCTTTGAGCTATGATATATGGCCTTATCCTTCTTGCATTCTTCTTCTTGAGTGGGCTCATGTAAAGTCTTGAAGACATGAAATGCTAGGTGCTCATCATGTACTTTTAGCAACAATTCCCCTTTTTCAACATCTATCAATGCTCTACCCGTAGCCAGGAAAGGCCTCCCCAGAATGATGGGAGTATTAGGGTCCTCCTCTATATCCAGGATGACAAAATCAGCTGGGAGAAGGAATTTTCCCACTTTTACCAGTACATTCTCTACAACTCCAAGTGCTTGCTGAATGGATTTATCAGCCATTTGAAGAAGTATTTGTGTAGTTTTAGCTCACAAATTTGGAGTTTTCTCATTAGAGACAAAGGCATCAAGTTTATGCTTGCACCAAGGTCACAGAATGACTTCTCAATTGTTATGTTTCCTATGGTGCATGGTATATAAAAACTCCCAGGATCATCTTTCTTCTCTGGCAACCCTCTTTGGAGAATAGCACTACATTCCATTGTCATCTCAACAATTTGTCCTTCTTTTAGGGACTTTTTCTTTGTCAGCACTTCTTTCATAAATTTGGCATATAATGGCATCTATTCAAGTGCTTCTAAGAAAGGAATATTGATGCTGAGTGTCTTGAATATGTCCAGGAATTTTGAGTATTGCTTATCCTCATTCTCTTTCTTGAATCTTTGAGGATATGGAAGTTTGGGGATATATGGCTTCACCCCTTCCTTCTTCTCTTATAGTTGTGTTTCAAGGATGTCCTTATCTCTCTTTGAGCTTTTTGCATTCTTGGTCTTTCTATCTTCTTTACTTCTCTCTTCTGTCTCTTCTTGTGGAGCTTGTCTGTTATGTTCTTCCTGATTGATGGCTTCCTTCTCCCTAGCCTTCTCACTTTCCACTATGATTGCTTTGCACTCCTCCCACTTTATGGCTTTTCTTTTGTCCCTTGGGTGGTCTTGAGTGGCACTATGGGATGCATTTGGTTACTTCTCACCCATCTCTGCAATTTGTTTAGCTATTTGTTCCATATGCGTCTCAAGATTTCTGATTGAAGCTCCTTAGTTTTTACTTGTTATGGCTTAATCTTTCCTTGCTGCTTCCTGATCTTGTCTTACCATCTCTTGATTTTTCATGAGTTTCTCCATCATTATCTCTAGACTAGAGATCCTTTGGGAGTCTGGATTTAGTTGTGGTTGTGTAAAATGAGATGGTTGTTGCTGGAAGTTGTTTGAACTATTTGCGGGGTTATTTTGTGGGTGGAATGTGGATGTGGAAGGTGGATGATGGTTGTTTTGGTTAGTGGCTGAGTTATTGAGTGGATAATAGCTGGAATTGGGGTAGTTGCTTTGGGATTTTCTATATGGATTGTGGTTTGTATAAGTTGTGTTTCTTGAGTTGTTTTGGTTTGAATTTTTCTGCCAAGATTGCTGGCTGTGGTTATCTCCCCACTTTAGATTTGGATGGTTCTTCCAAGAGGGGTTGTATGTGTCTCCATGGAATTCATTCTGGTTAGATCCTTGGTTGTGCATGTAGTTCACTTGTTCCTGTTGCTGATCTTCACAATTTTCCTCATTTTGCCCCCACCCAGTTGGTGGTTGATTGGTGACATTCACTGATACAACTTGTAAACTATCAATTCTCTTAGCCATCTGCTCAAATTGTTGCTGGATTTGCTGCTGCATCACCTTGTTTTGAGCTAGAATGGTGTCTACACCTTCCAACTCCAGGACTCCTTTCCTTTGGGCTGGTTGGCATTGTCTTTGATGAGCAAAGAAGTACTGATTGTTTGCCACCAAATTAATGAGGTTTTGGGCTTCCTCTGCTGTCTTCATTAATTGCAATGAGCCTCCTGCTGAGTGATCTAGTGCTTCCTGAGCTTTTAGAGTTAATCCTTCATAGAAATTATGGAGTATGTCCCATTCATTAAACATTTCAGGGGGACACTTCCTAATCAGGGCCTTGTATCTTTCCCATGCCTCATAGAGAGATTCAGCATCCATCTGTGTGAATGTTTGCACCTCTGTCTTCAATCTAATAATCCTTTGAGGTGGGTAGAATTTGGCCAGGAATTTACTCACTAGATCCTCCCAGCTAGTGATGCTTTCTTGTGGAAAGGCTTCAAGCCATTGATGCCAGGGCATTTTGGCCAGTTTCACTTACTTTTTCTTTACTGTTTTAGGGTAGTTTCATGCATTTTCTTAGGAAATAAGCAAGTTTTGGGTAGAATTTCACTTAAATTTTGATGAGCGGATAATTTATACGCTTTTTGGCATAGTTTTTAGTATGTTTTTAGTAGGATTCAACTACTTTTAGGGATGTTTTCATTAGTTTTTATGTTAAATTCACATTTCTGGACTTTACTATGAGTTTGTGTGTTTTTCTATGATTTCAGGTATTTTCTGGCTGAAATTGAGGGACCTGAGCAAAAATCTGATTCAGAGCCTGAAAAAGGACTGCAGATGCTGTTGGATTCT
>NC_029787.2:77454667-77464805 GCF_000816755.2 Arachis ipaensis
AGTATCTCCAGGTTTGAGATTCTTTGAGTATCTTGTGGTATTTGTGGCTGGTTATGAGGTGTTGAAGGTGCATGATAGGTGTTTTGGTTAGTGGCTGGGTTATTGGGTGGATAATAGCTAGAGTTGGGGTAGTTGTTTTGGGGTTTTCTGAATGGATTGTGGTTAGTATTTTGCTGATTATGGTTGTTTGTGTTTCTTGAGTTATTTTGGTTTGAATTCTTCTACCAGGGTTGCTGGTTTTGAGTGTGGTTATCTCTCCATCTTAAGTTTGGATAATTCTTCCAAGAGGGGTTGTATGTATCTCCATGAAATTCATTCTGGCTGGATCCTTGGTTGTGCACTTGTTCCTGTTGTTCCTGTTGCTGATCTTCACAATTTTCCTCATTTTGCCCCCACCCAGTTGGTGGTTGATTGGTGACATTCACTGATAAACTATCAATTGTAAACTATCAATTCTCTTAGCCATCTGCTCAAATTGTTGCTGGATTTGCTGCTGCATCACCTTGTTTATGGTGTCTATGGTGTCTACACCTTCCAACTCCAGGACTCCTTTCCTTTGGGCTGGTTGGCATTGTCTTTGATGAGCAAAGAAGTACTGAACCAAATTAATTATGTCTGATATCTGATAAACCACTATTTTATGGTTTATATTGTGTTTAATTATGTGGTTTTATCATGATCTTTACCCACTTATTCATTAATGCATTTATAACTTTCAGGTCAACCCTTCATAGAAATTCTGAAGTATGTCTGATAAACCACTATTTTATGGTTTATATTGTGTTTAATTATGTGGTTTTATCATGATCTTTACCCACTTATTCATTAAATAAGCATGCATTTATAATTCCTTCCTAAAGTTATTGCATGATTGAAAACTTGCTTCCTAGAGACTTTTAATTATGTATTTTATTTCTCCCTTATTCTATTCGATGCCGTGATCTGTGTGTTAAGTGTTTCAGGCTTTATAGGGCATGAATGAGTTAGAGATTGGAAAGGAAGCTTGCAAAAAATGGAAGGAACACAAGAAATTGAGGAGATGACCAGCGAGAAGCGACGCGGCCGCATGGATGACGCGACCGCGTAGAAGAGAGAAAATCGCAATAACGCGGCCGGATGGATGACGCGGCCGCGCGAATTAGAAACTGCACAAGTGACGCGGAGGCGTGGATGACGCGCCCGCGTGGCAAAGCGAAACGCCAAATGACGCGTCCGCCTGAATGACACGTCTGCGTGACATGCGCAATCTGCATAATCTGCAGAATCACTGGGGGCGATTTTGGGCCTTATTTTGACCCAGTTTTCAGCCTAGAAAAGCAGACTAGAGCCAGAGAACATGCAGAAACTAAAAACAACATTCATTCCGCATAGTTTTAGTTTTTAGATCTAGTTTTCCTCTCCTCTAGGTTTTCTCTCTACACATTCATAGTTTTTAGGATTTGTTATTTTCATTTTTTTGCATTGGGATATTGAGAAGAGTTATTGCCTCATCAAGACTTTGACATTCTAGTTCGTTCTCTTTACTTGTGTCTTACTCTACCATGTTCCTTAATTTACTTAATTTTACTATTGGATTATTTTAGCATTTATTAATACAAGAATTACTTTTATTTTTAATTAATCTTTTGATCATTATTTATCATGTCTTTCTTTAATTCCCTTTCTTATGTTATGAATTTTACATTTACAATGAGCGAGTAGTTCCCTAACTTGATGGGAAGTTGATTGAAAGGAACGCTTGAGTTGGGATGCTCAAGAGAAAGATTGTAATTGGGTTTATTGTTGGATTGCTCTCTAGTCACTAACACCAATCCTCCCAAGAGCGGATTAGAACTTGTGGATAGAAACAGCATTCCAACTTGTTTAACTTTCCCTTACTTAGTGAGGGACAACTAAACATAATAACCCTCAATTGTCAATTAATCTTGAGAGTACTCCAACAAAAATAGGGCTTCCAGCTAATCAACTCCCAGTCAAGGCTTTTATTTAAATTTATATAAATTATCTAATTTAATTTTCTGCCATTCAACTCAAACCTTTTTGAAAACATCTGATTAATAAAATAGCACACTTTTCTGTAACTCGTTGGGAGACGACCTGGGATTCATACTCCCAGTATTTCAATTTTAATTTCTGTGACACCCTTCTAAATTGATAAGCAAATTTCTGGTTGGTTGAAAACTATACTTGCAACGCATATTTTATAATCATTCTTAACTCGCCAATTTCTGCCCACATCAATTTTTGGCGCCGTTGCCGGGGAGTTGCAATAGAGTGCTAAAGTTATTGATTGGATTATATTTATTTGCATTTTATTTTATTTTACTACTATGAGCTGCTTGTTTCTTTCGTTGGATGACGCGTTCGCTTCCTGACCCAAGCTTGCTAGTATTCGATCCTGAGATTGAAAGAACTATTTCACGAATAAGGCAAGCTCGGCATTGGTTAGTCCTCTCTGAGGGCGGATCTGAAATGTCACTTGAGAAAGAAACCAGCCCCCGTTCTACTGATTTGGTTGTTTTACGTGCAGGTAACATGGCAGCAGCTAGGAGAGTTACTATCCAAGAGGCTGGAGCCCCTGATTTTACAATACAACCATTTCAAGCGCATCACCCAGCGGTGGCTACAGACTTTGAAATAAAGACCGCACTGCTCAATTTGATGCCCAAGTTTCATGGCTTACCTGCTCAAGAGCCTATCAAGCACCTGAGAGATTTTCAAGCAGCCTGTTCTACTGTCAGGCGTGATGGTGCAGATGAAACTTCAATTTTGCTGAAAGCTTTCCTGTTTTCTCTTGAGGGGAAGGCAAGAGAGTGGTACTACACTCAACCAGCAGCAATTGTATCCAACTGGGATACACTAAGAAGAAGTTCAGCAAGCTCAACCTTCTCCACCACAGCAAAACCAACAGTTAGTCCCACAAAGAGTTTGCGGAATCTGTGCTGATTATAGCCATTATACTGATGAATGTCCGTAGCTCCAGCAGGAAGACAATACCATGGCAGCCACTACCCCAACCAAGGGTACAATCAAGGTGGCAACTACAGCCATGGATGGCAGGATAATTCTAACCAGAATTGGAGGGACAACAACAACAGAGGAGGAAAAGATAATCAGGGAAATCAAAGGTGGAATAACAACAACAACAGGCAGCAGAACCAGTACCAGCCTTACAGAGTACCTCACCTGAGGCAATCCCAAGGACCACAGAATACCCAACAGCAGACCTCTCAAATTACCTATCCTTCTTCTTCTGCTAATGATGACTTACTACAATCTATTGATCGGAGATAGCAGACCATAGAAAATAACATTAATGCCACTCTGAATGGTCTGAACGCTACTTTGCAAGCTCTTGTCTCCCAGATTGGATCAATGAATAACTCCAATAATCAACCTTTGAGCTCCAGCGGAATTTCCTCTCAACCATTACCCAATCCCAAGGGTGGTATTAATGCCATCACCCTAAGGTCCGGAACCACACTGCAGGAGAGGAACCAGGAGGAATCAAGCTCACCAGAACACACCTAAGTAGAAGAGGTAGTGGAAATCGAAGATGTTGAAGAGGAAGAAGACATACAAGACATAGCTGAAAAAGAAGAAGCTCGACCACAGGAGGAAGCACTAAAAGGCGCAGACACTGCAGAAGACACCACTCCCATTCCATTTTCACAACTTGCAAGGAAGCCCAGGAAGCAGCTGGAACCTGATCCCAAAATGGTAGAGATATTCAAAAAGGTTGAGGTAACTGTTCCTCTATTTGATGTTATTCAATAGGTACCTAAGTATGCAAAGTTTCTAAAAGATTTATGTATACATAAAGACAAAATTAATGAATTAGAAACTATTCCTTTAGGAAGTTCCATATCTGCTTTAATGGGAGGTTTACCTGAAAAGTGTAGTGACCCAGGTCCTTGTATAGTTAATTGTACTATTGGTGGTGTGATAATTTCTTACTGCATGTGTGATTTAGGAGCATGTGTGAGTATAATGCCTTTGTCTATATATGATGTTTTGAGGCTCCCTCCCTTAAAAAGGTCGGCAGCTCGTTTTGTGTTAGTAGATAAAAGCATTATTACAGTGGTTGGAGTTGCTGAAGATGTCTTAGTGGGCATTAAGGGACTCACGTTCCCCACTGATTTTTATATCCTGGAAATGCCCCAAAATGACTCAGACCAGCCATCATCAATCCTACTCGGAAGGCCATTCTTGAAGACCTCAAAGTTTAAATTAGATGCTTTTTCAGGAACATACTCTTTTGAAATAGATGGCCGAATAGTGATCTTCAACCTGAATAGAGTTATGACGCACCCTCCGGAGGATCATTCTATCCTCCAGTGTGACATTATAGATGAAACCGTAGCTGAAGTTCACCAGGAGGAATTTGAAGAGAAGCACACAGGATAAGGCCCAAGTGTGGGGACATTCTCAGAGAGCAATGACAGTGCCTTACCACTGTTACCAGCTCCAGACAACCCAGAACCTGAACATGATCAGAAGTTAGAATTAACACCCCTTCCTCCACACCTCAAATATGCTTACCTTGAAGACGGGCAGAAGTTTCCAGTTATCGTTGCAAGGGAACTCACTTCTTAACAGGAAGAGCAGCTACTTGGTGTGCTGAGGAGGCACAATAAGGCAATTAGTTGGAGTTTGGCAGACATAGTAGGCATCAATCCTCAAGTCTGTAAGCATAGAATATTTTTAGAAGAGGGAGCAAGACCTGTCCGTCAACCCCAGAGAAGACTGAACACCACTATCTTAGAGGTTGTCAAAAAGGAAGTGACCAGACTACTGGAGGCAGATATCATCTATCCCATCTCAGACAGTGAATGGGTAAGCCCAGTACAAGTAGTGCCAAAGAAGTCTGGAGTCACCACAGTGAAAAATAAGAATGCAGAGCTAATAGCAACCAGAGTTCAGAACGCCTGGAGGGTCTGCATTGACTACAGACGCCTCAACCAAGCCACCCGTAAGGATCACTATCCTCTTCCATTCATTGATCAAATGCTGGATCGCCTGTCAAGTAAATCACATTATTGTTTTCTAGATGGTTACACAGGTTATTTCCAGATTCATATAGCTCCTGAGGATCAGGAAAAGACCACTTTTACATGTCCTTTTGGGACTTATACTTACAAGAGAATGCCCTTTGGCTTGTGCAATGCACCAGCTACTTTTCAGAGGTGCATGATGAGTCTTTTCTCTGATCTTATTGAGGACTGCATGGAAGTTTTTATGGATAATTTTAGTGTTTATGGCGATTCCTTTAGCCTTTGCTTAGATGGATTATCTAGAGTATTAGATAGATGTGTCAGTATAAACCTTGTATTAAATTTTGAAAAATGTCACTTTATGGTTAAACAAGGGATTGTACTAGGACATGTTGTGTCTAATACTGGCATTTCAGTCGATCCAGCAAAGGTGGATGTTATTTCTAGTTTACCTTACCCCTCTTCTGTGAGGGAGGTCCGTTCTTTCCTTGGCCATGCAGGTTTTTACAAGAGGTTCATTAAGGACTTCAGTAAGGTAGCACTTCCCTTATCCAGGCTACTGCAGAAAGATATTGAGTTCGAGTTCAGTGAAAATTGCAAACAAGCATTTGATAAGATGAAGACCGCACTGACTCAAGCCCCAATTGTGAGAGAACCAGACTGGAACCAACCATTTGAAATAATGTGTGATGCTTCCAACCATGCCCTAGGAGCAGCACTGGCTCAGCGTGAAGGTAAGGAGCCTTTTGTTATTGCTTATGCGTCTAAAACTTTAGATGCCGCCCAGTCCAATTACACTACTACTGAGAAAGAGCTTCTTGCTATTGTTTTTGCTCTGGATAAATTCCGAGCCTATTTACTTGGTACTAAAGTAGTAGTGTATTCAGACCACGCAGCTCTAAAGTATTTATTAGCTAAAAAGGAGTCCAAACCAAGGCTTATACGTTGGATACTGCTATTACAAGAATTTGATTTGGAAATTAAGGACAGGAGTGGTAACCAGAATTTAGTGGCAGACCACTTGAGTCGCTTTGAACATATTACAGATGACTCCACTCCTATAGCTGATAATTTCCCATTTGATAACCTACAAGCAGTATCTGAAGTAGTCCCTTGGTATGCACCTATAGCTAATTATCTAGTTAGCCGCACCTTCCCTCCGAACTTTTCTAAGCATCAAAGAGACAAGCTGAAAAGCGAGTCTAAATATTATATATGGGATGACCCATATTTATGGAGGTGTGGCGCTGACCAGGTAATTAGACGGTGTGTGCCTCAATCAGAATTCCAGTCCATCTTAGAGGCCTGTCACTCATCTGAGAGCGGAGGACATTTTGGCCCTCAAAGAACTGCTAGAAAAATCTTAGATTGTGGATTCTGGTGGCCTACTCTTTTTAGAGACGCTGCTGAATTTTGTAGATCTTGTTTTCCATGCCAGAAATTTGGTAATATATCCAGGAAGGATGAGATGCCTCAACAAAGTATGCTTTTCTGTGAAATTTTTTATGTTTGGGGCATTGACTTCATGGGTCCATTTCTAAATTCTAATGGTTATTTCTATATATTGTTAGCTGTGGATTACGTTTCCAAATGGGTTGAAGCAATTCCTACCCGCACTGATGATGCTAACACTGTTGTTTCCTTTGTGAGAAACCATATTATTTGTCGCTTTGGATCACCACGAGCAATCGTGAGCGATCAAGGCACCCATTTTTGTAACAGGAGACTAATAGGACTAATAAAGAAGCATGGGATAATTCATAAAGTTGCAACAGCCTACCATCCTCAGACTAATGGGCAAGCCGAGGTATCAAATAGAGAGATAAAGCGTATCTTGTAGAAGATAGTCAAACCTCATAGAAGATACTGGAGCACCAGGCTACAAGATGCACTCTAGGCATACAGAACAGCATACAAAACACCCATTGGGATGAGTCCTTTCCGCTTAGTTTATGGAAAAGCTTGTCATCTCCCTATTGAAGTAGAGCACAAAGCCTTCTGGGCAGTAAAAGAATGCAACATGGGAATTGAAAAAGCCGGAGCTGAAAGGAAGTTGCAACTGCAGGAACTGGAGAGCCTTCGCCTAGAAGCTTATGAGAACTAAAGACTATACAAGGAGAAGATGAAGGCTGTACATGATCAGCACATCAAGAGGAAAGAGTTCCAACCTGGGGACTTAGTCCTCCTTTATAAATCTCGACTGAGGCTCATACCAGGCAAGTTGAGATCAAGATGGGAAGGTCCATACAGAGTAGAGAAGGCCGAACCGTACGAAGTTTATCACCTAAGCCATCCTTCAAGCTCTGAACTTATCAAAGTTAATGGACATCGTTTAAAGCTGTACCATGGCGAGAAGCTGAAGAAAAACAAGGAGCTTGAGATCTTCCTCTTGGAAGATCCCCACATAGCCGAAGACTGAGCTAGTGGAGCGTCCAACTTACGGACGTTAAAGCAAAGTGCTAGGTGGGAGACAACCCACCATGGTATGATCGTTCTTTTCTTTATTTTTAGTTTTCTTATTCAATAACTCTTCTCTTCATTAGTACATTTCGTGCATCTGTATTTCCATACTTTTATTTTAATTAAAAAAAAATTCACGCGACGTGACCGCCTCATTGACGCGTCCGCGTCGTAGGTGTGGGAGAGAATAATAAATTGAACAGAGAGTCATGCGAGAGCGTGGCTGGAGGCGTGCCAATGGCACAAATTGTCCCACGCGACCACATCATATGGAAATAATGGCCTCCCACGCGACCGCGTGCCCCACGCGGCCGCGTGACCAGGATTTCGACGTCAAAGTGGTGCACACCCGAAAGTTGTGCTAGAGTGGTGCTGGACTGGCGCTGGACGCGCAGTCCCTCTCACGCGATCGCGTGCCCCACACGATCGCGTGCCCCACGCGTTCGCGTCATACCCCAATAAATGATCACTCACGCGATCGCATGCCCCATGCAATCGCTTCAACCAAAATTTGGCATTTAATGATTTTGAACAGAGAGTTGTGCGAGTGCGCGGCTGCCTTCGTGCCATTAGCCTAAAACGGGTCACGCGACCGCGTCGCTTGCGCCGCACAGTTTTCCTGATTTGCCAATTATCTTATCTTTTTCTCCCCAAATCCTATTTTCTCTTTTCCCTCATTATCTCGTTTTCTTCCCTTCCTTCCTTCTTCCTTCTTTCTCACTTTTTACACTTTCTCTCTCTCTTACCCCCATTAACAAGGTTTTTCTTTTTTTTTCCTTCCCTCTTTACTTTTCTATTATTCTTTTTATTTTTATATGTTATCTTCTTTTCTTTTCTTTTTACTTTCATTACTCATATCTTCTTTTTCTTCCTTTCTTTTTCCTTTTTACTTGGTGTTATAAATTTATTTGAGTCATTGTTTTTCATTATATGCTTGTGGATTGTTGTAAATTTGTTTGACAATTATATATTGCTTTTTAAGGGATTACTTGCATGTTCAAATTCTTATTTTCAAGAGCTTCTTCTACATGCATGCTATGTGTTTGTGAAAAAGCCCATATGGCATTATGAACTTCTTTACATTTTTCTACTCTAATATTCAATGCTTGCTTTTCACAAATTCCCTTTACTATTTTATTCATTGAATTTAATTGTCAATACAAACGTGATGGTTAGTTACGAGTGATAACATATTTTAATTGGACACTGAATGCTTGATCTATGCTACTCATGCCTTTGCCTGCATGCCAATAAACCCCTTGCATTTATTTGTCCCCATATGCACTTGCTATATTTCCATTGATGACTTTTTCCATGTGGCCATAACCATGAGTTAACGTCATTCTTCTTTATTGTGCATTGATTATCACTTACACCACCCTCTTCCTTGCTCTACCCCTGTAAATTTAATTTACTTTCTCTTTCCTTTTTCAGGATGGCCACCAAGAAAGGAAAGGAGAAAGCTACCCCTAAACAACCAGCAAGAAGAGGTACAAAGAGAGCATTAGTGGCAGAACCCTCTTCAACTGCGGTAAAGCCCTCCACAAAGAAGATTAAGAGGATCATAAAGGTTGATGATAAAGAAAAAGCCTTCCCAGTAAAGGACACTGCGCGATTCCCCAATCGCTACTGTGAGCAGATGTTCCCCATCCTGGCTGAAAGGAGTTACAACAACGAATACCTTCTTCTCCTCCCGCCCAATATTGCTATGAGCCGCAAGCCGCAAATTGTCTGAAGACAATGGGGTTTCCTACAGAGACAGCCAAGGCAGGTCAATCTTTCTTGGGTAGTCGAGTTCTACTCCAACTTCCACCTGCCAACCCTGCAGTCTGTCTATGTTCGTCAGAAGCAAGTCCCCATTACTGAAGAAGCCATTCAAAAAGCTCTAGGTCTTCCCCCTGTTCCAGAAGGATTGGACGCCTTTCAAGAAGCCGCACTCAAGTGCCAGATGTACCATTTTGACTGGGACGCCGTTCTCAGAGTTATCGCACTACCTGGCAGCAGATGGATCTACGGATACCATCGTACCCGCCCTAAGGGAATTTCGGCTTCAGCACTTACCTTGGAGGCTCGCGTATGGGCACAGATTATGTCCCATTACATCTTTCCGAGCACTCACAAGTCCTCTTTCACTGTGGACATGGCCGTTCTACTATGGTGCATCCTTACAGACCAACCTCTGAATCTACCAAGACATATCCGGAATGCCATGGGACACATACAAATCGCTGGCAACTTACCTTTTCCTGCCCTGGTCTCAGATCTTGTCTCAGCAGCCAGAGTCTCCTACAGAGCTGGGGACCTAAAGATTGGATCGGCAGGAACACAAAGCTAAGATGAGAGAGCACCGTAACAAGCCATACCTCACATACCTCAAGGAGCTGATTATGGGAAAATTCAAGGACTCAGACACCCCGGACTCCACTTCCTTTACCAGCACAGGAAGCCACGATGGCCCCGATGATGGAGATACTGCTACCAACCCACCTTTGTTCCTAACAGATGGCACCGAGGACAATGCAAAGCCTTAAGTGTAGGGAGGTCGGTCAGTACCTGACTTCCAGAGGTAATTTCTCTTCCCTAGTACCAATAAATTAGGATATTTAGTTAGATTTTTCTTTTGTAGAATAGGTTAAATTGCATAGTAATAGATTAGTTGCATGCATGTTCTGCTTGATTGAAAG
>NC_029787.2:77464990-77469139 GCF_000816755.2 Arachis ipaensis
GAAAAATAATTATATATCCCAAATTGAATCTTTGGTTAGCTTAAGATAGAATTGTGTGTGTTATTTAAGTATGGGAAATTGTGGAAGCAAAAGATAATAAAGGAATGTGCCATGATAATATACTGGGAATTTGGATACCTACTCATGAGAAACTGTAAGAATTAAAAATCTATGTGCATTGATAAGCTATGTTTATGTTTATGTTTATGTTAAAAAAAATTATTCAAAAAATAAATAAGGGACAAAATTACCCCAATGTTAAATTAAGAATTCAAGGGTCAATGCATGTATGATAAAATTAAAATAAAAGGTTGAAACATGAGTATGGAATGTAAAAGGAAATTTCTGGGTAGCTAGGTATGAATTTTAAAAGTTATATAGAATATATATAGGTTATGTTAAAGCTTGGGTTAATTAAAGATTCAATTTATAAGCTTACTTAGCCATATATATATCCTTACCCTCACCTTGGCCCCATTACAACCTTGAAAAGACCTCATGATGTTTGCATTGGTGTATTAAATGTTGTTGATTGGTTAGGAGAAGAACAAAAAAACTAGAAAGCATGATTAGAGAAGGATAGAGTAATTACCCTATACACTAGAGAGACTAAAGTCTACATACATCTTCAGTGAGGGTTCAAGGCTTGAAATTTTATGTTCCCTACTTTCATGAGTTGTCTTCTTGCATTTTTAGCTGTTTTTGCTGTATAAGAATTGGGTTAGTGGAATTTGATTTGTAATTGTTTTGAAGAGCTTATTTACTTTAGATCAAGTGGACAAGAATCATATAGTTGCATTCACATATATAGGCTGCATTGCGTTGTATGGGTTTTACATGTTCTTACTCATTCATTTTATCTCCATCAACTAAGCATGAGGACATGCTAATGTTTAAGTGCGGGAGGTTGATAAACCACTATTTTATGGTTTATATTGTGTTTAATTATGTGGTTTTATCATGATCTTTACCCACTTATTCATTAAATAAGCATGCATTTATAATTCCTTCCTAAAGTTATTGCATGATTGAAAACTTGCTTCCTAGAGACTTTTAATTATGTATTTTATTTCTCCCTTATTCCATTCGATGTCGTGATCTGTGTGTTAAGTGTTTCAGGCTTTATAGGGCATGAATGAGTTAGAGATTGGAAAGGAAGCTTGCAAAAAATGGAAGGAACACAAGAAATTGAGGAGATGACCAGCGAGAAGCGACGCGGCCGCATGGATGACGCGACCGCGCGGAAGAGAGGAAATCGCAATAACGCGGCCGCATGGATGACGCAGCCGCGCGAATTGGAAACTGCACAAGTGACGCGGAGGCGTGGATGACGCGCCCGCATGGCAAAGCAAAACGCCGAATGACGCGTCTGCCTGAATGACGCGTCCGCGTGACATGCGCGATCTGCATAATCTGCAAAATCGCTGGGGGCGATTTCGGGCCTTATTTTGACCCAGTTTTCAGCCCAGAAAAGCAGACTAGAGTCAGAGAACATGCAGAAACTAAAAACAACATTCATTCCGCATAGTTTTAGTTTTTAGATCTAGTTTTCCTCTCCCTATGGGTTTTCTCTCTACACATTCATCGTTTTTAGGATTTGTTATTTTTCATTGTTTTTGCATTGGGATATTGAGAAGAGTTATTGCCTCATCAAGACTTCGACATTCTAGTTCGTTCTCTTTACTTGTCTTTGAAGTGGACTTGAGAGAGAAGTGAGTCAAGTTGAGGTCTAGGTGCTAAAGTTAGTACCAAAGTTAGCCAAACTAACGCTACAAGTGTGGCGTTAGTGCTGAAGTTATTGTGGCTAACGTTGCACTTGCTGCCCAGTTGGTATTTTTAAGGCTTAAAATATGCCTCTTGTTTGTGCTCCAATTTCATGTCCACTATAGAGTATTATATATCGTTGAAAAGCTCTGAATGTCAGCTTTCTAACGCAACTGGAATCATCTCAATTGGACCTCTGTAACTCAAGTTATGTTCCTCTGAAGTGGACATGGTCGCTGGCATATATGCCAACGTTACTGGAAATATTGATTGCCAATAACGCTAGCGATTTCCCGTTTCTGAAGCTCAAACTTAGTGTCCACTCCATACTATTATATATCGTTGGAAAGCCCTGGATGTCTAATTTCCAATGCCTTTGAAAGCGCATCATTTGGAGCTCTACAACTCGAGTTATACTTCTTGGAAGGTGAAGAGGTCAGTTGGCCTAAATACAGGCTGATACCATGTTCATCATTGCACTTTCGGGGCAGGTTTTCTCCCTCAAATTTAGTGTCAACCATGTAGTGCCATATATTCTTGGAAAGCTCTAGAATCCTACTTTCCAATGCCACTGGAATTACCTCATTTGGAGCTTTGTGGCTCAAGTTATACGTGTGTGAAGAAGGCATGGTCAGGCTGCCAGGTGGGACTTTTGCCCACGTTAACACTTCCATTTCCACGTTTAAGCTCCAGTTTAACCTTAAACTGGAGCTTAAACGTGTTCGACCTCCAGGGCTGCCTTTTCTATCACCACGTTTAAGCTTCAGTTTAACCTTAAACTGAAGCTTAAACGTGTTCGACTAAGTTACCCTCCAGGTGCAATTCTCATCTAAATCTTGATTCCGCTCAACTAGAACACACTTCTAATCCGAATTGCTCACTCAACCAATCCTTGTGGGAGTCGACCTCACTCTATGGTGAGTTTTTACTTGACGATAACTGGTGCACTTGCCGGAAGGAATTTTGCCGATCGTGCAATTTCCTAAATCGTAGCATAACAAGTTTATGCGCATCAGTAGTGAGGGTTACTCTTGATAGTGGACTTTCAGCTGATAATCCCAGGTTAGTTAACCCAAGTTACCAAGTGATAAAGCACCCCCAAGGGCTTATTCATCCAAGTAGATCCCCCACACAGGAGCACCACAGACACATGCTTCAAGATTAAAACCATTGGTGCCTAGCCTTATTGCTTTACTTTTTTTTTTATTCTTCCATTTTCATTGTTCTTTCCCTCTTTCTTATTAGGATCTTTTTATTTAGCTAGTCTCATGGGGTGTGTCTCAAGCATAGTATTCATGACAGATAGTTGTCTTCCCACCTTGTGGTTGAACCAACTTAGCTAACTTATGACCACACCACAAACTCAGGAACTTACTCCATAGTATGAACTCTACTCTGGTCTTCTATAAAACACTCATTCTCTTTTCATTTGATTCAAAAGGGACAAGCATACTAGTAAGTAAAGTAAGGATGCAGTAATGACATTCAGACTAGAAAACACAACCTTAATCAATAAAAAGTTTAAAAGACAGAATTGACATGCTTATTCACAAGGAGAAAGCACATATACATACACAGAATTCTACTTCTTTTGAGCTCTTCCATGAAGAGTTCCATCCTAGCAAGTCTATCTAAAGGTGGTTGGGTAGGTTGTAATGGTTGGACGGGGTTGGTTTGTGAATGGAATTGGTTGTTTTATGGTTGTGTGTTCTGAAAGTGGTATGACTCTTGTGGTTAGCAGTGGATTGAGTTTTGTGGATGGTGAAATGAATTGTATAGATTTTGGATAGACTTTTGTGCTGAGGCATACTCAAATGATGAAGGATTTAGGCATGTGAAACTTAGAGGTGAGGTTGTATAATTGAGAGGTGATGGCTCTTGATGAATGGGGTATGAATGAGTGAAATCTCTTTGACTTTGATCTTCACAGCCACAACTTGAGTAGTGATCAAAGTCATCAAAATATGGACCATTTTGTGGCCCTGGGAAGCACCCCATTTCATGTTCTTGATACTCCCACCCACCATGAGCATAGTAAAGTGAATCATTCTGTGGTGGTGAAGAGTTTCCAATGAAATTTGATTGACTAGAATATGATGGATGCTCCTTTCTTTCCTGCAGAAAGCTCTGTCTCAAATAATAATCACCAAAAGAAATTGGAATCTCCATTGTCACAGATGAGGAAATTTTCAGTGAGGCAATATCACAAACAGTTAGTGAGCAAAAGAAAATAAAGAAACAAAAGAAAACAAAGACAAAAGAAAAGTGTCTAATCTAGTAAATCAATCAACCGGTAGTTTGTTAATCACGATTAATCCCCGGCAACGGCGCCATAAACTTGATGCACGAAAAACTTGTCTCTCAACAAATTTCTTTCAGGCAAGT
>NC_029787.2:77469246-77509386 GCF_000816755.2 Arachis ipaensis
TGGCCTTGATTGGTTGACAATTGTGGGCTTGCTTGCTTGAGCTTTGAAGTGGGCTTGAGAGAGAAGTGAGTCAAGTTGAGGTCTAGGTGCTAAAGTTAGTGCCAAAGTTAGCCAAACTAACGCTACAAGTGTGGTGTTAATGCTGAAGTTATTGTGGCTAACGTTGCACTTGCTGCCCAGTTGGTGTTTTTGGGGCTTAAAAGATGCCTCTTTTTGTACTCCTATTTCATGCCCACTATAGAGTATTATATATCGTTAGAAAGCTTTGAATGTCAGCTTTCTAACGCAACTGGAATCACCTCAATTGGACCTCTGTAACTCAAGTTATGCTCCTCTGAAGTGAACATGGTCGCTGGCATATATGCCAACGTTACTGGAAATGTTGATTGCCAATATCGCTAGCGATTTTCCGTTTTTGAAGCTCAAACTTAGTGTCCATCCCATAATATTATATATCGTTGGAAAGTCCTGGATGTCTACTTTCCAATGCCTTTGTAAGCGCATCATTTGGAGCTCTACAACTCGAGTTATACTTCTTGGAAGGTGAAAAGGTCAGTTGGCCTAAATACAGGCTGATACCATGTTCATCATTGCACTTTCGGGGCAGGTTTTCTCCCTCAAATTTAGTGTCAACCATGTAGTGCCATATATGCTTGAAAAGCTCTGGAATCCTACTTTCCAATGCCATAATTCTCATAAAATCATGTAAAGTTCACAATGTTTGCAGATGTAAAGATGTAAGTGAATATCTACCCAAAACTAGCTTATTTTCTAAGAAAATGCATGAAACTACCTTAAAAACAGTAAAGAAAAGGTCAGTGAAACTGGCCAAAATGCCCTGGCATCACATTATAATTAGGTTTATTGTTGGATTGCTCTCTAGTCACTAACACCAATCCTCCCAAGAGCGGATTGGAACTTGTGGATAGAAACAGCATTCCAACTTGTTTAACTTTCCCTTACTTAGTGAGGTACAACTAAACATAATAACCCTCAATTGTCAATTAATCTTGAGAGTACTCCAACAAGAATAGGGCTTCCAGCTAATCAACTCCCAGTCAAGGCTTTTATTTAAATTTATATAAATTATCTAATTTAATTTTCTGCCATTCAACTCAAACCTTTTTGAAAACATCTGATTAATAAAATAGCACACTTTTCTGCAACTCGTTGGGAGACGACCTGGGATTCATACTCCCAGTATTTCAATTTTAATTTCTGTGACACCCTTCTAAATTGATAAGCGGATTTCTGGTTGGTTGAGAACTATACTTGCAACGCATATTTTATAATCATTCTTAACTCGCCAATTTCCGCCCACATCAATGTCCCATTCATTGAACATTTCAGGTGGACATTTTCTAATCAGGGCCTTGTATCTCTTCCAAGCCTCATAGAGGAATTCTGCATCCATCTGTGTGAAGGTTTACACCTCTGTCTTCAATCTGATAATCCTTTGAGGTGGATAGAACTTGGCCAAGAATTTACACACTAGATCCTTCCAGCTAGTAATGCTTCCTTGTGGGAAGGCTTCAAGCCATTGAGCAGCCTTGTCCCTCAATGAAAATGGAAACAGCAACAATTTGTATATGTCTAGATGCACACCATTGGACTTCACTGTATCACAGATCCTCAAGAAGGTAGATAAATGCTGATTTGGATCTTCTATTGGACTTCCTCCATAGGAGCAGTTGTTTTGTACCAAGGTGATGAGTTGTGGCTTCAATTCAAAGTTGTTTGCATTGACATTTGGGGTAAGGATGCTACTCCCACAATGCCTAGGATTAGCAAACGTATATGAAGCCAAGACTCTCCTCTGGGGCTGACCATTGTTCTTGGCCACTCCCACTGGTGGATTTGTTGGATTCTCCTCCATTTCTTGGTACTCTTCTTCAGAAGTTTCCAGAGGTGGAAACCTCTCTCCTTGCTTCTGTCATACAACCAAAACAACAAGAACACATAGAGCACTCTGTAGCTTGAGTGCGGTGAGAATTAGTAGAGACAAAGTCTCAAATAGTTAGTGTGCTTGTTAAAAACAAAGAAAATGAACAAAAATAAAGGAAAAGTGCTTACTCTAGACCACCACCTTACTTAATCATTGTCAATCTAGATCAATCCCCGGCAACGGTGCCAAAAACTTGATGGGTTGAAATCGAATTCCAACACCTAAACTCACCGGCAAGTGTACCGGGTCGTATCAAGTAGTAATTACTCACATGAGTGAGGTCGATCCCACAGGGATTAAAGGATTGAGCAATTTTAGTTAGATGGTTGATTTAGTTAAGCAAACAGTTGATGATTTGAGTGAATTGTAACTAACAGAAGCTAAATTGCATGAAACTAAAAGGGAGAGGGAGAATTGATAGAAAACTAAAGTGCAGAAGAGTAAATTTGCATGAAACTTAAAGTGCAAGTAATGTAAATAACTGAAACTTAAATTGCAAGAAATGTAAATAACTGAAGCTTAGAGAGCAAGAAATGTAAATTGCTTGAATAGTAAAGGGATGTGGGATGCTGGGATGCATAATTTAACAATAGAAAGTAAAGAAGATGAAGTAAGTGCAGTAGATCTAAACAGAAATGGCAAATTGCTAGAAGAACAACACAGAAAGTAAATTCAGCTCAATTGTAAAAGCTAGAAAAGAAATTCAAGATCTCAGGGGCTCAATGAGACTAGAAAACAGGTCTAGATCTCAATTCCTTCCTTGATCCAACAGAGAATAATTTGCAGAAGAAAAAAATAAAAGCAGTAAAGGAAACTCAGATTCAAATTTTTAATTCACTAAGATTACGCAGAAGAAGAACAAAGAGATTTCAGATCAAGATTTGAAACAGAATTCCTTCAATCTCAATCTAAAATTCCAAAATAGAAAGTAAGAAATGCAGAAGTAAGAACAAGAGGAAGAGAACTCTGATCTCAATCCCAATTCCCCAATTCAAAGCTAAAATATAAAAAGTGAGCTAAAAATAAAACTAAAAATAAAAGAAAGTTCAAAAGTGAAAGTAAAGGTCCTTTACAAATTAAACTAACTCCTATTTATACACTTCCTAATTTTTATCTTCAGAATTTGGAGTGGAATTTTCAAATTGGTGAAGAATTGGATCCAAAATTGGTTACTGATTGAAATTGGGCTAAAGAACCACCTCCAGTGGAGCGCTCAGTTATGTAAGGTAACTGAGCGCTACATATGCTTCTTCCCAGGCTCATCCCAACCTTCTTGGCAAGGCTTTGCATAGCGCTAAGTTAAGAATCCAAACGTAGTGCCCCTTTGCTTGAATATGGGTTTCCAGCTTCGAACCATAGCTGTCCCATTTGAGTCAATTCCCTTTGTGAAACATTGTAGCGCTTTGTTAAATCATTTCACGCAGCGTGATGAGAGAACTTTTGCGTGGTCTAGAAATTTGCGGATAAATCCTCGTTGCACGTATAGTTTCTAAACCTTCAAAAGTCCTTTCATACAAACGTTTTGGGTGTCACAAGTAACAAACCCCTTTAAAAATTGTTAACCGAGTATTCAAACCTCGGGTCGTCTTCTCAAGGAACTGCAAGGAAGTATGTTCTTACTATTGGCTATAAAGGTTGTAATCGGGGTTTAGAAGGTGAGAAGCAAGTGATTTAAATGACAAGTAAAGTAGAGGGTAATTAAAATAAATAAATACTGTAAAGCAAACTTCTGGCAAGGTAAGAGAAATTGGAAGTCCAACTTAGTTATCTCTCTCAACACTAATGAAAGTTGAATCTAAATTCCACTTAGTTAACCTTTGCTAAAACAAAGGAAAGTCAAGGGACTAATTAGTTGGACCTTCGAATCCTATTTATTTCCTAAGAAAAAGTTGGGATTATTGAAGTTCAGTTCAATTAGCAAGATAACGATTATCAATTATGTTGAGTTTGATAACTGTTGAGTTACTGATTTCTTAACCAAGACCAAAAAGGGAAAAAGTAAATTTGCTGGAATTAAATATCTTCAGATTGGAAAAAATGGTAACACAAATTAAAGAGAAAGCAATCAATAACTGAAATACCTCAAATATCATTAATTCAAATAACAATCTGTAACATGGAATGGGTTCATAAGTCAAGTTGGCAACATTTATAGATACGAATAAAAGCATTAAAGTAAAAGTAGCATAGAAACATAAATTAAAGTAAATACTAAACCTGGATCGAGAGTTACTCTTAAAAACTAAGAGAAGTCCTAAATCCTAATCCTAATCCTAAGAGAGAGAGGAGAGAATCTCCCTCTCAAAAATAAATCTAAATCATGGAAAGTAGTAAAAATGCGAGCTCCCTTTGAATGGATGCATTCCCCCACTTTATAGCCTCTAGTCTGTGTGTTCTATACTTGGATCTGGGCCAAAAGGGCTTCAGAAATCGCTGGGGGCGTATTCTGTAAATTCTGATACGTGGCCTCTGTCACGCGTCCGCGTGGGTCACGCGGTCGCGTCATCTGGAGTTTTCCTTGTGGCGCGGTCGCGTCATTCACGCATCTGCGTCGTATGTATTCTACTTAAGTCACGCGGCCGCGTCACTGCTTCTTCGCTCTTGGCACGCGATCGCGTCGTCCATGCGATCGCGTGGATGCCAGTTTCTTCAAAACTCCGTTTCGCACTTTCCTTCCATTTTTGTACATTTCCTTTTCCATCCTTTAAGTCATTCTGCCTTAGAAAATCTGAAACTACTCAACACACTAATCATGGCATCGAATGGAAGCAAGGTAATTAAAATAATTAATTTTAAAGCTTAGGAAACATGTTTTTCACATACATCACATAATAAGGAAGGGAAAGTAAAAGCATGCAATTAATATGAATAAGTGGGTGAAGGATTGAATAAATCACTCAAACTAAGCACGAAATAACTCATGAAATATGGGTTTATCAACCTCCCCACACTTAAACAATAGCATGTCCTCATGCTAAATCCAAGGTAAAGAATAAGGTAAGATTAAAGTGGTGGAATGTTATGCAATGCAACCTATTCTAAATGCATCTACCTAAATGAGTCATGCAATTCCAATTTATCCACTCATATATAAAGCTTACATGTAGTCAAATTAATTCACATTCTCAAGGAGTCATATATATATATATATATAGCCAACTCTTAAATAATAAAGCATTTTAGCAAATGAGATGGGAAATAAAAATATTGTACAAACTTGCAAAATAATTATTTAAATTAAGCACAGATATATGTTGATGAGTTATTGAACCCTTACTGGATTTTGTGTTTACCCTCTAGTCACTCAGTGTTTATTGGGTTTATTCACTCTACTTTTCTTTTTATTCCTACTTTCTATAACTTTGTTCTTCATCTAACCAATCAACAATTATAGAGTATAGTCATACCGAAAATCATGAGGTCTTTAATTAAGGTTGTAATGGGGCCAAGGTAAAGGTAAGGATATATGTATAAGGCTAAGTGAGCTAATAAGTGAATCCTTAATTAGACTAAGATCTCACCTAACATACATATTTAGTAGAACAAGCTTCTTTACCAATTTTCCCATATTATCCCACTTGTTGTTACATGCTCATGTTTCAATTTTATTTTTATCCCATGTGCATTGCTTTTATTGGGGAATTCTTTTGTATCCCCTTTTATTAAATGCTGAAAATAACTTTTTTTTTAATGCACATGGTAATTGAATCACTTTGATTTCTCATGAGCATGCTTCCCAAATTTTATTTTATTTCTTTTAACTTTTCTACCTTTTGTTTCTATCATCCATGTTCCCAATAGGTCTCCCATATTTTAATCTATTCATAATTTTCTATCTTAAGCTAACCAAGGATTCAACTTGAAATTTTATTTTGTTTTTCTGCTTAAGGCTAGTAGTGTGGCTAAATAGAATAAAAGGGATTTTAAAGGCTCAAGGGGGCTAACAAGGGTGATGTGAAAGGTGGGTTATTTTGGGGTAAGTGAGCTAAAATCAAATGATGGCCTCAATCATTCTTTTTGGTATGTATCTATATTCTATATTCTATAATTGGACATATAGATTAAAGCAAAGTAAAGAACATCAGAATAAAAAGAAGCGAAACACACAAGAATGAAATTATGGTTTGAATGCAACCATACAATTAAGCTCAAGACTCACTGGCTGTGTGTTCTCTAACTCAAGCATCATATATCATTCATATATGTTATGCAGGTTTAGTTAAAAATTCCCATTATTCTCATAAAAAAAATTATTTAGGGTAGCCTTTAAATTTTTAATGTTCCTCCTTGATGAAATGTTGTCAACTTAACTATATGATGTAATGCTATATATACAAGGTTTATGGATTTAAATCTGTTATGTTCAATTTCCTAGCTTACTTCCTTTTTATATTTTTCAATTTAACTATGCTATCTTATGCTAAAAAGGGTAAACTATACTAATTAATCCACTAATAAGCCAGAATTGCAAACTAAACTAAATAACTAAAAATATGAACTAAAAATGTAAAATACAGAAATAGAGTAAAAATACATAAAAGTAGCAATGTATAAGTACTCAGAAAATAACAGTAAAAACAAAAATACAGAAAAATATCCAAAATAGAAGAAAAGAAGAGATGTAGTGGTTCACCAAAATAAAACGCTAGAGATGGCGACCTCCCCACACTTAAAATGAAGCATCGTCCCTGATGCTCAGTCAAGCCGGGTGTGAAGGAGTGTCATCACTGGTAGGGATGGTAGCTGGAGGCTCTGTGGTGGTGGTGGGCTGAGCGTCTGGCTGCTGTAGAGGCGGTGCTGACTGGATCGGGATCTCCGGATCTGCAGCCTCAATCTGATGCGTAACTCCTGATGTGGTGCAGCCTGCTCTGTGTCTGCCTGCTGATCAGTCTCCTCCTGGAAGTGAGTCTCCTCTTCGTACTCATCCTCCTCCTCCTCTGATGGCTCTGATGGTGTGTCGGGCTCGGAGGGGATGTCACCACCCTGTCGGATCATCAGCTTCAGATGCGAATAGCGTCTCATGCCGGCGCTAGTTACGGCGCTCCATCTGATCAAGCTGTCAGAATAGGTGGTGCACGAGGCAGTATACGGGCTCAGAGGCAGGTGGAGGTGCAGTGGTGGCAGCAGGGGCAGCCATGGATGAAGGGGGTCCAGCAGACGGTGGGGCTGTCTCATCAGTAGCAGTGAAGGGTGGTGGTCTGTAGCCCAAAGCTAGGAAGTTTCGGTTGTGAGGAATGATCTTCCTGCAGTCCGCCGCTGGTGGTCTCTCATCGGCATCCTCCCATGGCACGTCAGCTCGACGCCCTAGTTGTGTAACCAGATACGAAAAAGGGAGGGTGCCTCAGACGTGGACCCTGGCCATATAATGCCGGATAAAGCGTGGCAGATAAAGGTCCTTACCCTCCATCACACACCATAGGAGGGTGATCATAGCAGCCGGGATCTCCGTCTCATGAGTACTCGGCATCACATAGTTGCTCAAGATCTGGTGCCATAACCGAGCCTCATCATTTAAGTATGCCCTCTTGATCCCTCTAGGCATGGTGGTGTCCTGACCCATCTCCCAAGGAACAATCGAGTCGAGAGCTATCCGTGCCTTCACAGCATCCCAATCAAACTGCATCAGGTGCATGTCCTCCTCAGCCTTTGAATAACCATCAGGCTGATCGGACTTGGCCGGGAGCCGGAGAATGTCCTCTATGGCCTCCTCAGTGACCAGAATCTGCTTTCCTCTCAGGTTCACTGCATCGAGGGTGGTGATGTAGTAGTTGCAGTAGAATTTTCGGACCCAAGATGCATTGACCTCGGTCAGTGTTCTCTCCAGAAAGAACCAGCCTCTTTGCTTAATTTGCTTAGTGGTGTACTGCTGGAGTGCTTCTGGAATCTTCAGAGTTCTCTCCAGGTATAGATTTCTGGAGTTTGCAAAGGCCGGATACTTCAGCTCGCAGTATCGGTTTGCAAATTTTATTGGATCATTTACAGGGAGCAGCTGGTCAGCTTTTTCCTGCTGTGTAAAGTTCTTCTCCCGCCATGAGGAATCATGCATGAGGGCAATGATGGACTGGGAGGAATCTCCTCTTTTGCGCTTGCCAGTAGCTTTGCCCTTTCCTTTCCTCTGTGAGGCAGACATCCTGAAAAATGGAAAAACCAGGATATATAAAAATAGGAAAGCAAATAGGCAATTAAACAAAGAAAACTCAAAGCGGCAAAGGAGAATGGGAAGTAGGTAAATGAGTTAAGTAATGGCGTATTAAGGATTGTATAGTAGTTTAAAAGTTGAAAGGAAGAATTTACAATCCAAAATGTATCAGAATTCAAGTTAAATAGAAAAATTGTCATTATGTCATGGTTAGAAAGTTAGAGGAAAGTGAAAAATCAGAAAAGAGATTTTGAAAAGGTTAGTATGGTTAGAAGTTGAAAGAGGAGTTAGTAAATTAAAATTAGTGAAGCAGTAAAATGTGGGTTCAAGTAAGTGGCATAAAGAAAATATTCCATGTAACAAGGATTCACAATTATGACTAGAAATAGCTCACAACCTAACAAGGAAAACAGGGTAATGTTGATTCTAATAGATATAAAGAAAGCAAGAACTGGAATCAAAATATCACAGATGCAGTTTATAAACCAGGAAATCAAAGAGGATAAGAAAGTCTGCCATAGCATTCATGAAATGGTTTGGGTAAAGCAGAGGACAAATTTGATGAGAGAACTTTTGCGTGGTATAGAAATTTGCGGATAAATTCTCGTTGCACGTATAGTTTCTAAACCTTCAAAAGTCCTTTCATACAAACGTTTTAGGTGTCACAAGTAACAAACCCCTTTAAAAATTGTTAACCGAGTATTCAAACCTCGGGTCGTCTTCTTAAGGAACTGCAAGGAAGTATGTTCTTACTATTGGCTATAAAGGTTGTAATCGGGGTTTAGAAGGTGAGAAGCAAGTGATTTAAATGACAAGTAAAGTAGAGGGTAATTAAAATAAATAAATACTGTAAAGCAAACTTCTGGCAAGGTAAGAGAAATTGGAAGTCCAACTTAGTTATCTCTCTCAACACTAATGAAAGTTGAATCTAAATTCCACTTAGTTAACCTTTGCTAAAACAAAGAAAAGTCAAGGGACTAATTAGTTGGACCTTCGAATCCTATTTATTTCCTAAGAAAAAGTTGGGATTATTGAAGTTCATTCCAATTAGCAAGATAACAATTCTCAATTATGTTGAGTTTGATAACTGTTGAGTTACTGATTTCTTAACCAAGACCAAAAAGGAAAAAAGTAAATTTGCTGGAATAAAATATCTTCAGATTGGAAACAATGGTAACACAAATTAAAGAGAAAGCAATCAATAACTGAAATACCTCAAATATCATTAATTCAAATAACAATCTGTAACATGGAATGGGTTCATAAGTCAAGTTGGCAACATTTATAGATACGAATAAAAGCATTAAAGTAAAAGTAGCATAGAAACATAAATTAAAGTAAATACTAAACCTGGATCGAGAGTTACTCTTAAAAACTAAGAGAAGTCCTAAATCCTAATCCTAATCCTAAGAGAGAGAGGAGAGAATCTCCCTCTCAAAAATAAATCTAAATCATGGAAAGTAGTAAAATGCGAGCTCCCTTTGAATGGATGCATTCCCCCACTTTATAGCCTCTAGTCTGTGTGTTCTGTACTTGGATCTGGGCCAAAAGGGCTTTAGAAATCGCTGGGGGCGTATTCTGTAAATTCTGATACGTGGCCTCTGTCACACGTCCGCGTGGGTCACGCGGTTGCGTCATCTGAAGTTTTTCTTGTGGCGCGGTCGCGTCATTCATGCGTCCGTGTCGTATGCGTTCTACTTAAGTCGCGCGGCCGAGTCGCTGCTTCTTCGCTCCTGGCACGCGATCGCGTCGTCCATGCGATCACGTGGATGCCAGTTTCTTCAAAACTCCGTTTCGCACTTTCCTTCCATTTTTGTACGTTTCCTTTTCCATCCTTTAAGTCATTCTGCCTTAGAAAATCTGAAACTACTCAACACACTAATCATGGCATCGAATGGAAGCAAAGGTAATTAAAATAATTAATTTTAAAGCTTAGGAAACATGTTTTTCACATACATCACATAATAAGGAAGGGAAAGTAAAACCATACAATTAATATGAATAAGTGGGTGAAGGATTGAATAAATCACTCAAACTAAGCACGAAATAACTCATGAAATATGGGTTTATCACAGCGCTTCAAGCTTGTACAAAGTTCCAAATTCCAGCCTTGTTGAGGCCAATTTTATGGCCAATTTCCTTGGCCCAAGCGTTCTTCACAGCGCTACGTTAATGAAGAAAGCGCAATGCCTTTGCTTTGTATGTGAGGTTCCCAATTCGAACCATGGTGAAGCCAATTTGGCTCACTTCCTTGTACTAGTGCTCAGTTAAGTAAGGGAACTGAGCGCCCTTACCTTTCTTGTGTAGCGTTTCTCTTGGCTCCCTAGGTGCAAGGTTCGAACCTTGGTTGCTTCACTCCTTGGTATTGCACCTTGATTTTCTTTTGGTTGAGGCACGATAAAGGTAAATGAGTTAACTGAGCGCTCCTCATTTTGCTTGCTTCCTTGGGCGCTCAGTTAACTTTTCAACGCAGCGCTATGCCCCTTGCCTCCTTGGTCATGCTCCCCTTTCTTTAGCGCTCACTTTTTGAGCGCTACACTCACTTTTTGAGCGCCATGGCCTTGCCTTGGTTGATGCTACACTTTTGTTTCCTTAAGCCACGCTTTATGGGCACGCTTTCCTTGTTTCTTTCTTTTCTTCACCTACAAGTAATCAAACAACCAATCAAAGTATCACCACATTCACAAGGTTTATAAATCATTCAAAAACCAACTAATTCTAGCTTAAACCTCATGATTTAGTGTCAAATAAGGGATGGTTGATTGATTCATCAAAACCATGCAAATTCACTCCAAATTACTTACTTACAATACAAGAAAATGCATAAAACCTAATGAAACAAGTTAAAAATGCTTGAAAAGCTAGCATAAGATGACTTGTCATCAATGATGAGATGAGTTTCAAGGTAATTCTGAAAATAATTTTTTCAAAGTAATAATAGAATCCAAGGTAGAAATAGAATATTTTCTAATACTTCTAACCATTAGTGATGAAGAACAAAACTCAATCTTGAAAAGCAGAAAAGCATGAATTAGAATAAAAAAAACACTCACATTATAAATCCATAAATCAAACAGAGCTCCAAACCTTCAATAACAGAGCTCCAAACGTATGTGGATTACCAGATGTCCTGGATGTCTCTCCCTTGTAAAATTTGTTCACTTATTTATATTCTAAGTTCTATCTAAAATTCAAATTCAAAAACCAATTCTAATCTTATCTTTAGGAATGATAAGATAACTACCTACTTAAATTCAAATCAAATCTTAACAATAATTCAAATCAAATATATAAATAAATCCTAACAACCAAATCTTATCTTTCTAAAAGGAGTTAAATGCTAACTAATCCCAAGAGTGCATAGTGAAATTGGGCCTTAGCAAGTATTGCATCTTGGGAGTTTGGAGCTTGAAGTGTTGGGCGCTACTTCTTTAGTTTGGGCGTTGGCCCATTTTTGCCTTTAGGGGGACAAGGGGCGTTGGGCTCCGTTGTAATATTTTGGGTGCCCAGTCTTGATGTTTTGGGTCCTAGTTGGGCTTTTCTTGGATTGTACTTGTGTTTTCTTGTTAAAAATACTTTAATTTTTTATTAATTTGAGAACAAAACTTTTGAAAACACAAAAATACTAAAACAACTCCAAATACTTGATTAGTTTTAAAACTCCACTGAAAAACATAAGAATTTTGATTAAAACCTAAGAAAACTAATGAAAGAGAAACCTAAAAACTACTAAAGAAGCCTAAGCATAATTTTTGGAAGAGATCGATCTGATCTCCTCAACCATGTGTGACAATGGAAAATTGTAACGACCCACATTTTTGAAAATATAAATATAAATAATTTATAATTTAGTTTAAAAATTTGAGTTTCTTATTTTTAGAAATTATTTTATTATAAGTAATTGAATTAATTTTATAACTGTTTGAATTCAATCAAATTCATATTCTTATATATATTTTTGTTATGATAAAATATTTTACATAATTAAAACTATAATTTTATTAATTTATAAATAATAAAAATTATATATATTTTAATTTAAGTAACTGATATTTTAATTTAAAAACAAAGTTTATTTAATAATATTATTATCGAGTTCGATATTCGCCAATATGAGTAAATATAGGTATTTCTCGGTGAACGTAGCTTTGCTAATGCTTCACCGTATACCTTTTATTGTTATGCTGCTAATGTCATTTATATTAATAACTTATATATATTATTACTTGTATTTTAATATATCCCGCTTTCATAATTATCCGTTTAAGATATTTATAACTTGAATCGCTAATTCAGCAGCTTGAAACTACGACACCCAACCCCCTTAATGACATGTAGCCCACTATTTCACTATAAAATCATCACCACCAGCCCTTAATTTCCCTTTTTCATCACCGAAAGAAGAATGAAAACAATAGAGAGAGAACATGAGTTTCCATGAACCTGAAAGCTTCTGAGTTTAATTTCTTGAGATCCGTAACTCCAATAAAAAATCTAATCTGATAAAAGTCTTCGTATCTTCTTCCTCTTCACGTTGACTTTACTTTTGTTCGGTAGAAGTTGATGGTGACATAGCTCCCCTTCCCCTTGAGTTCAACCAATTGGAGTTCTAGGAGGCACAGACGATTTCTGACATTTTCTTCTTCAGCCGCTCGGTTAGAAAGCTTCTTCGGAGCTTCAATTATTTTTATTTCGTATAGAGGTATAGTTTGGTAATTTTATAATAATTAAATATGAATTTTATAAGTAAATGTTGGCTTGATTGATTATTGTTGAGTTTGGTTGAGTTTTATGTTGAAATTTTGTTGAATTATTGTTGTTGCTTGTGAATTGTAGTTGGGCCATGAAGACAGCCCAGCTGGGGTTATTTTGATGATTTTGGGGCTGTTGTGAATAAGGATTATTGATTAAAATTGATGAGGTTTGATGACCGATCGGTAATAATAAAGCTTAAAAACGGATTTAAAACTCAAGCTGAAAACTTGAAGAATTTTGGAAATAGGGTTCAATCCTTTGGTACAGTTATAATCAGGGAAATAAAATTTATAATTTAGATTGAAATAGTAATTTAATAAAAATTGAAGTTATTTTTGTAATTATATATGTTTGGGGGTATTTTGAGTAATAATTAAGAAGTTCAAGGATAAAATGGGTATTTTAAAAAAGATGTAAGGTTATTTTGGTAATTATACTATATTTAAGAGTATTTTAATAAATTATGAAATATATTAGGGTAAAAATATAAATATTTTAGAAAGCTCAAAGATTCAGAATAATTTATAAAAACTTAATAATAAAGCTTAAATTATAAGTTTTGAGTAATAAAGAAAATTATTATTATGATTATTAATTTATTAAGATTATTATTAAAGTAATTTTAAAATATTATACATTAGTAATTTGTACTATAACAAAATAGAAGAGTTAAATTGTAACCTACTTAAAAGTTATAGAAAGACAAACCTAAGTTGAGAATTTTATGATTCACTCTTCATAAAACATCTAGGAAAAGATGAGGGAAGAGTGTCAAGATGATTTCTGGTAATAAAACAAGAAAAATAAAAGAAAAATAAAAGAAAAGATTAAAAGAATCTAAAGAACCTCTACCACAGGAGAGCAGAGAGCAGGAATAAAAGAAACAAAAGAAAGAATAAAATAAAAAGGAGATTAGTAGAAGTATTGTTTGGCATTGAGGACGAGCTGAGATGATTGTGTACCTGCTGAAAATGAGCAGAGATATGGTGGTGAGTCCACCGAAATTTTCTTCCAGAGATACGTCGGCCAATCCAGGGGATGGTCGCACCTGTAAGACAGAGGTTGCTTACAGAGGTTATCGATACATACATTGGCTAAAGAGAGCATCACCTGTAAGACTGATGTTTTTTACAGAGGTTATGTTTGCATACATCGGCTTAAGAGAGTCGCACTGGTAAGACAGAATTTGCTTACAGAGGTCATGGCACTGGAAACCAAACTCAGACAAAGGTTGCTGAGTTATGCGGGAGCGGGTCAAAACCGACAGATGGTCTCATTACCTGCAATAGGGATAGACATGCATCATACTTGTTTGCACATATTTGTTTGTGAGTGTGTTTTCTGTGATTGTGGGTGTGCTAAATGATTGTTGAATTATGTGTTCTATAATTGTTGAATTGGCTGGTACTTTGTTGACTGTTGTTGCTTACCAAGTATATATAAAATGAATATAACTATACACCCCGACCCTACTAAGAACTCTCCAGTTCTTACCCCCTATTTCCACCCCTTTCAGCTATAGGAGCGAAGATTTAGTGCGGAGCTACAGAAGCATAGAAGATTATGTTCACAAGTTGAGTTGTTAGAATTTATCTTCCTCTCGTCGTTTATTATTTTGGTTTTTAGAGGGGATAGGATATATATATATATATATATACCTTTGTGGTTAAGTGGCTTAAAATAAAGAATCATCGTTTTCTTAATTAAAGTATCGGTACGTATTCGCGAAGGCTCAATATTAAATAAAGATAGTATAGAATAAAAAGGTTTAGAGGTACGTGACGTCTGGACTTTTAATACGATCATGAGGTGCTAAAAGTTAGGGTGTTACAAGAATCATTATCTAATAGATGTATTTTTGGCAACAATTAACTCTCAGATACAAGAGTTGAATAACATATTTAATGAGCAAATAATAGAGTTTTTGACTTTAAGTTGTGCTTTAGATCCCAAAGACAATTCCAAATCATCTAACATCGAAGAAATTAGCAAGTTAGTAGAAAAGTTTTATCCCCTTGACTTTCCTTCTAATAAACTAAATATTTTGAAATCTCAGTTGCAACATTATCAGCAGGATATACCAAATCATTTGAAAAGTGTTGGTGCATTTTTTGAGTTGTGCAACAAATTGGAAAAAAAAAATCAAGAACTTATCACATAGTTGATAGATTAATACGTCTTGTTTTGATTATACTAATATTAGTGTCTAAAACAACAACAGAACTTTTTCAACAATGAAAATGATAAAGACAAGATTCCGAAGTAAAATGACAAATAAATTTTTTACAGATAATTTATTCATCTACATAAAAAAAATCAGTAACTACTTTTGACATAAATTTAATAATAGATAATTTTAAAAATAAAAAAACATTGAATAACCTTTTTTTGATACAAAAATTATAAATAATAACTTTTATAAATTATTGTTTTACTTTATTCATGATATGTATTTTTATTTACTTATAAGATTATTTTATTTTTTTACAAAGAAAAATGTATAATATATCTATAACAAGATATAATGGAAATACGGGGGGTTTGGTATCCAATTCTTTTTTCCTATTTTACTCCTATTTTTATAATTTAAAACTACATACTCACTCACATACTCACGTTTTGTAAATTCTCCAATAATTCACGAGAGAATCATGTAACTGCTTCACTTTCAACCGTAAAAAAAATTTAAAAAAATTGCTCACTCTCAATCCTAAAATTATTAAAATGGCTCCACTTGCAAAATAGTTTAATCAAGGTAATTTTTTTAATTAAATATATAAAGAGTAATTTTTATTTTTAAATTATTATCATACTATTTCAATATACTCTTGATACTTATATATATATAATGATAATTGGTGTCTAAATTTAAGTTCCAATATTACTCTTAAAAAGACTTTATTATTAAAAATATTCTTTCGTCAATTACGTTAAAGAAAAAAATTTTTACCCATTTTTTCCTAGTAACCTCATTAAGATATTCCTATTGGATGTAAATTATTGTTACAAATTTTTTTATTAGCATATGTTTTTAAGGAATAAAAGTAAAATAGTTCAACAAGGATAATTTTTTTAAAAAATAAATTTACACAAAATAATTTTTCTCTTCAAATTATTAACGTACTCTTTTAATATATTCTAAGTACCTACACAATATATAATATCAATTAGGTTAAAATTTAAGTTCCAATATTATTATTAATGAGCGAGGTATTTTTTTATTTAAGGTTTATTTTTATATTTTATTTTGGTTCTGTTAATAAAAAAATATTAACATTAGTTTTAATTTTTAACTTTTAGTATAAATAAAAAGATAGAATCTTTTTTATAAACAAGATGATTAAAAAACTATTAATTATAGAAGAAGGCTATTTTTTGACTATAGAAATACATATAATTAACTCTTGAATGTAATCAAAATAAATATAAATTTATTTAATTTTTTAAAATTTACATTAATTATTAAAATTATGATATAATGAATGTACTCCCATAAGAACATAAAAATGACTTCATAACTATTTTTTTCTTAGAAGGAAACATGATTCAATAGGTATAAAGTCTAATTTAAACAACTGTAAATAAGTAAAATAAGTAACAAAAAATGAACAAAAAATTTAACTTTTTTGTTATTTAGTATAAAAAAAATGTAATAAAATAAATCATTATTCTCATACATAATGGCATAAAATTTGATATTATCCTTTTTTAGAATTATTATTTTTTTAGTTTTTATCCTTATTTTTGTGCTTTATTTTAATTTTTTTAAACAAAAAAGTACTAATATCATTTAATTTTAATTTTTAACTTTTACTATAAATGAAAATATATGACTTTGTGTATATTAAATAATAAAAAAAATACTCATAATAGAAAAAGTTAAGTTTACTCCTTTGATATATTTAGTGTAAAACGCGTTAATAAGCCAAAGCCAAACTAAAATTTCACAAATAAGCCAAATTGAAAATCGATACATGAATCAACCAGAAGCACATTTTCATGTAATTCGAATTAGGCTAATTCGAATTACACATTCAATATAATTCGAATCACACTGATTCGAATTACACACACGCACACAAGCACTAATTCGAATAAACTTGATTTGAATTACACACTAATTCGAATCAAGGTGATTCAAACTACACACATGCAATCCATAGTAATTCGAATTGGCCAGCTTCAAATTAGTCATGGTATAATTCGAATGATGCTGCTTCGAATTATAAAGGGCCAGACGTGTATAAATATGGTGTGAACGTGAATTGATCTCATTAGAGTGACAAAATGACTAGTGGGGAGAGTTTTGTAGTGTTGGTGCATCACAGAGGATCAATTAAGAGAAAAACACGATCTGGTGTGAAGTTCACCGATAAGGATCCTCTAAGTATTTTTATCAGGCCAACGACGAGATATGATGACTTTGCAAATTCTATACAATAGAAAGTTGGTCTGCTAGGCGTGAAACGGGTTCAGAAGTTATTTTATCGCATTCCAATCTCAGTGCTGCAAGAAACTGTGAAGTATGATTGTTTCAGCATAGCCAGTAATGAGGATTTGCAAGTCCTGTTTCATTGTCGTCGGCAGTTTCATGAGGTTAGGACACCTGAGCTGTTGGTGAAGTTGGTTGACGTGGTATCTAGCTTGGGGGTTCGAACCGGAATACCCACACTATAGGCACAGTAGCCGGTTCTAGCTCGAGACCTGTTGGTGCATCTTCGTCCGTTCTTGTGAATGAGCACTAATAAAACCACCAACAAAACCACTAACAAAACCACCAACAAAACCACCAACAAAACCACTAACAAAACCACCAATCAAAATCACTAACAAAACCGTTAACAGTACAACACCCTAAACCACTAACAAAACCACGAACAAAACCACTAACAAACCCACCACGAAAATCACTAACAAAACCACCAACAAAACCACTAACAAATCCACTAACAAAACCACCACGAAAACCACTAACAAACCCAGCAACAAAACCACCACCAAAACAACCAACAAAACAACCAAGAAAAACCGCTGACAATACAACTAACAAAACCACTAACAAAACCACTAACAAAACCACTAATACAAACACTAACTAAACCACTAATAAAACCACCAAGGCAAAATCACGAACATAAACACTACTAAAATCAATTATAAAACCGCTTACCAAACCACATACAAAATCACTAACAAAAACTATAAAATCATTCACATACAATATTACCAACATCATTCACTATCAAAACCACTAACATAACATATATAAAGAAACAAATAAGTTGCTCAATCCTACTTTTAAAAAGATGAGTTCGTACTTACCTCTTCGTTGACGACACCAGCTATATGGGCTACTCAATCCAAGCGATAAAGTCTGTCTAGATTATCCCCCATCTGCTAAATATTCTGTTCAGGCCTTTGTTAGAGTCGTTTTAGGTTGTTTTCTCTGGGATTTGGTTGGGCGGGATTTGGGGTTGAGTGGTTCGAATGAGGTTGGTTCAAACTCCTTTTATAGCCAAACAATGAGTAATTCGAAACACACTAATTCGAATTACTATGAGTACCAAAAATTGAGTAATTCGAAGCTGGCCAATTCGAATTACTATGGATTGCGTGTGTGTAGTTCGAATCACACTGATTTGAATTAGTGTGTGTAATTCGAATCAGTTTGATTCGAATTAGTGCTTGTGTGTGTGTGTGTGTGTAATTCGAATCAGTGTTATTCGAATTACATTGAATGTGAAATTCGAATTAGCCTAATTCGAATTACATGAAAATGTGCTTCTGGTTTATTCATGTATCGATTTTCAATTTGGCTTATTTGTGAAATTTTGGTTTGGCTTTGGCTTATTAACACGTTTTACCCTTATATTCACTACTAGAAAACTAGTTATTACAGACAGATATTTCTGACGGATTTTATCCCACAGAAATACAGACGAAATTTTAGAGGGATTTTTTGTCGGAAAATAAAAAAAATGAATTAGCATAAATTACAGACGGAAAAAAAAATCCGTCGATAATTCTGTCGGAAAAAAAGAATTTTTTTTCGTGGGAAATAGTTACAGACAGAAAATCTGTCTGTAATTAAATGGACAAAAATGGTACGTTTTGTTAAATTATTACAGACGAAAAATTCGTCTGTAATTTAAAAATTTCCGTCGGTAATATTGATTTAAACTTATTTTAACCTGAGTGTTTCGAGCTTTATTCACACTGCACACAAGCTTCTTCCTCTTTCTGTCGCACGAACAACTTCTTCTCTCCGTCGCATGAGCTTTTTCCGCCGTTACCGCCGTTCGCGTCGCATGAGCTTCCTCCGCCGCCGCTCTCGTTGCATCTGCTCCCTTCATTGCCGTCGTCACAAAACTCTCTACGTCGCCGCTCTTGTCGCGTTTGCTCCCTTAGTGAATTTTAGGTATACTCTGATTTTGTGATTCTGGTGCTTAGGGTTCAATTTTTCTGTGCCAATTTTAGGTTTATCAATTTTTCTTAGCAGTTTCTATCTTCTTGTTGTGTTGATGCTGATTGAGCTTGTTGTAGGTTTATCAATTATTTTATTATCAGCGAAGAAAGAGATTTTTTCTCGGTCCTTTCTGCAACGATTCGTTCAACTCAGTGGAAACTTGGTGGTTGTTGTTGAATGGCGAAGCTTGGAATGATAGTTGACTCCGTTGGTAACTTCTTCTCCGGCAAAGATCAGCTTCCCTAGTGTGACCCTGACATCGTCGCTGTAAGCCTTTTCTTTTTCTCGATTCCATTTTCTTCATTCAGAATTGATATCAACTTGTGATTTCTTGTTATCTATTGGTCATGATTTTAGTCTTGATGTTTAGGTCAAAATCAAGTTAGCGCTTGCAATAGGTTTAGGGTTTAGATATAAATCAATCACATATCTTTTGTTACTTTAGTTAAGGAGGAAGAATTGTAGCTTCTATGAAATAATTCCCTGTTATGATGGATCATTGTGTAATCAGTTATAGTTATAGCTTTGATTTTGAA
The DNA here is from genome assembly GCF_000816755.2 of Arachis ipaensis. NCBI lineage: Eukaryota > Viridiplantae > Streptophyta > Magnoliopsida > Fabales > Fabaceae > Arachis > Arachis ipaensis. The sequence goes on from NC_029787.2 coordinate 77,489,088, forward strand.
GTGTGGCATTCCTCCAAATTAGGAAATTAAAGTGTGTCATCATAGGTGGGTTGAGGATTTATTTTCAATTTCTGAATGCAAATGATTCAGGAGTTGTTAATGTATTATAGAGCAATGACTTTTTGCTTGTTTTAAAATCCAGTGATCCACTTGTTTAATCATGGCTTCTTTGAGTATGCCTTCTGTTTTAGAACAGAACAATAGTTGACTTTTTGTTTCACTGACTTCTTCATTTTGGTTTGCAATATCTTGAAACAACAAAGGCAAGACAACCAAATCCAATCATATACAGGAGATTACACCGCAGATCAGTGGCAGCGAGAATTTCAGGCAAACAAACTGAGGCAAGATACTGCTTGACAACCAAATCTAATGATTCTGAGGATTCTTGAACTGATGGGAGCAGAAATAACCTTTTGGAAGTTAATGGTTAGTATTTTTTGGTACTCTCTATAATTCTTAAGTCTTTTGGGGCTTCCATGTTATTCCACTCAAGCATTCACCAGTGGTGTCACTATTTTCACTGTTTTCAAGTTTCAGAAGTAGATCACCATGAAAGACAAGTAAAGGAAGCTCAGCAGAAAGGATTGTCCCTCACTGATGGAGATAAGGTATAATTTTTTATATTAAATATAATTTTAAAAAGAGTCTAATAACTAACTAGAGAAGCAGTTTCTGATAGTCAATTTCAGTCAATTTCACTTTACTATTTCTTTTGGATTGCTTACTTGAAAAATTGAGGCCACATGCTTTTAATTTTTTTTTCTTGGACATGTGAGGAAAAGTAACAACAGAAAATATATATTTAAGTGTCAATATAAAATGTTATATAAGCTCATCTATTCTTATTCCCTGCTTCTATGAATTTTGAAGTAATTATTATAACGGCCAAATACTTTCAATGATATGGCAACACGTCATTGGATGCCTATGTGAAAAACTTATGCATGCTTGTCATGCATCAAAATCAAATTATCAAAAATAACTTATCTATATGCATGCTTGGGATTTTTATTTATATCATTCGACTTCCACTGAGTGTAAATGTTGATTATGATAATTAATCAGATGTTGTGCTTCTTTTTGATCCTGTGGAAATGTGTACTTAGTTCTATGCTTTCATTTTTTGCTAATGCCACTTACACACATCAATCTCTTCTTATTCATCATGTGACGTTGATTGTTGGTATTATTTTCTGTTTGACATTACCCACATTGACCAGTTTTTGTTCATGTTCTTGTTCCCGGTGAACATATACAGTGTTACACTATTAAATTACCAGATATAAATGCATCATACCCAGAAAAATAAGATGTATATTTTGCATTGGGGGATCCAATAAGAGCAAGAGCAGAAGCAGAGTGAATAGTAGTGTAATTTCATTTGTAGACTAGTTGTAACTCAGACTCTGCATCACTTGCCCTCTGTTCTAATAATACTACTACTAGTTATATATATTTGGTGTTTATACTGCACTTCTGATCTGTTTAGGGGTTCCTGCAGTCGTTGGAAGTATCTGCATTTATTTTTTACGTTAATCCTACTTGAGTTTGTTATCTCTTACCTGTTTATAAGTCAAATTCACTTCCTTATTTACTCTCAATTCTCAGTATTTGAAATCACAAAATATTTTTAGAATTTTATTGTGGGGCTTATGGTGCATAAAGATTATGGATTCGCCAGAATAGTTTCTTCATGAAACTGTGAATTTCTGCTTATATTGTCAGTATTGTATTTATTATTTGTTTTTCTTCCAGAATATGGTGTACTACAAAATATCACATTGTGATGGTCGGATAACTAACCCAGAGCAAAGAATTGCAAGCGATGTGCCACAGTTCTGCTCAAAGTTAAGTGAAATTGTTTGGGATGATTTAACTGCACTAACTGATGGACTGCTATACACTTGGCGGCTGTGTTCATATGCAAGTCCAAAATATGTCTTCTGGATATTGGTACCACCATAATTGAAGTTTTCTGTTATGCAGATGTCTCATTGACAGTTACTGTTAACATTTTTTCTAGATATGTTGCTGATGGCTGGAGACTGTCAGACAAATGTTACGCAGAAATCATTCTTTATATTCTCAATAAATGTTGTTTCCTCTTCAGGGCTATGTACTTGTAGCTGGGACCACAATCAGAAAATGCTCTCCTCTATTTGGTAAACTAATGTCCAAAGAGTAGCAACTGGAAGGAGACTATCGACAGCTTCACTTGCGATTGAGGACTCACTTGGAAAGTATAGCATTTTATGGTGGAGAGATGAGAGAAGATGCCCACATTCAGCAGAAGTTTAAGACCTTGGTTAGGCATTTGAGTAGTGTCCTACATGACCATTGGTGGTTTGGCATGATTCAGGACTTTTTATTGAAGTACCTTGGTGCTACAGTTGCTGTTATTCTGATAATTCAATGCCACATTACTGTTTAGTTATATTGAATTGTTATATTTCTTTACTTTATTATTCATCTGAATTGCTTGCACATCTGTCCAAGGTTGATCTCGAGTATCTTTTGGACCATTACCTCCCTAAAAAAGAGGTAAACTGGGGTGATGAACTTTCTTTGGGTGAGCAACAAAGATTATGCATGGCTAGGCTTTTCTACCATAATCCTAAATTTGCAATTCTGGATGAATGCACAAGTGCTGTCACAACTGACATGGAAGAACGGTTTTGTACTAAAGTTCAAGCCATGGGAACATCATGCATTACCATATCACATCGTCCAACATTAGTTGCATTCCATGATGTAGTTTTATCCTTAGATGGTGAGGGAGGCTGGAGTGTTCGTTATAGAAGGTTTGAACTTTACTATGCTGCTTGTTGCTGTTCAACTTTGGATCTATGCTATTATTTATAGGATTCAAATTTGCTACAGGGAGGACTCTTCTTCTGAATTGGTGATTGATACAATGAAGGCATCTCAGACAAAGCAACAGCGTGATGCACAGACAGTTCAAGAAGCATTTGCCACGAACAAAAAGGTTCAAATATTTCTGATTCTGGTTCTTGTGATATCTTCAATGTTCATTATTTTATATTAATATGAAGTATTCCCTACCTCCTATTTTCTTCTTCTCTTGTCCAGGGTTCTGGATTCTCAAAGTCAAGGGCACAATCATATATCACAGAAGTGATATCATCATCTACATCCATGAATTCTATTATTTCACCATCTGCTGTTCCCCAAATTAAAAGTAATTTGAGGCCATTGCCACTAAGAGTAGCTGCCATGAGCAAAGTATTGGTAAGTACCTTCTGTAGATATGCTCTTAACACACACACAGATGTATATATGGTGGGGATGGACAACTATCCTGTCATAATAGATTAATTCTACATGTGTTTGAGTTATTTATGAAAATCTTAGATATTATTGTTTGGTGGTAAACATATATTTATATGCATATGCAACTACAACTTTGCTATACTCAAGTTCTACACTCCTACAACTTATGGGTTCTACGGTACTCCGATTGATAATGATATTGCCTTGAAAGTTTTACTTGCTACTGATTGTCGTTTTTAGGATTTAGTCAGTTCTGAAAGCATTCTCAAGATATGCCTTAGTTGAGATAAATAAATTTAGAGCTATAGTAATTTCAGCATTCAAGTATCTACTCTATTAGTATCTTATGAGAAGGAAGTTGAGAGAGAAACTGCAAAAACTGCTGACATGAAGGAGAAGGGTGCTGACCCTTATGATCTCAAGCAGCAGGTATCTAATTTCAATTTATCTATTTATTCAAAAATAATATGTGATTGTTTTTAAATATAGTTATTATTAGATTGAAGTTTTTAAATTGTACATCTTACTGGATTGTGCTGACTTTTTTAAATATAGTTATGCAAGCATCTCTCTCTCTCTCTCTCTCTCTCTCTCTTGCAGTTCTGTTTTAAAGTTGTGTTTTTGTTATCTTCCTTCATTTTTTATTAATCCTATAAAACATTGCTAGACTTCTGAAATCTTTCCATGTCCTATTTTTTGACACCAGAAAACTGCATATGCTCAGTCCAATGCAAACAAATCAAAGAAGAAGAAGTAGATGAACAAATACTTTCAAGTTTCAGCCACATAAGAGTCTACCATGGAGTGAAGAATCATGTAACTCAGATTAGATTGGAGAGTTTAAACTTTAAAGAGAGCATGAGGAAATAGTTTTAAAATTTAGGCTGAAAGTCATACCCTTCTTTGTTGTAGTTTAAAAGAAATTTTGGAGTATCTTTTTATTGAGATAGTGAGATATTGGATAATGGTGTTGAAAAATAACATCCAATTTTATAGGTATCATGTGATGAATATTATGTTTATCTATGTGATTTTTGGCTTTCTTTTTTCAATTTACAATGTGTTTGATGGAGTAAATTTAGAAAACAAATCTAAAATATTTATTTTACAATAGAAAAATTTAAAAAAAAATTATTTTACCTTACCGACGGATTTACAGACGGATTTTCTGTCTGTATTCAGAGTGTGGGATGATTTTTCAAGGTTCAAATTACAGACAAAAAATCTGTCAGAAAATATGTCTGTATTTACATACGAAAAATCCGTCGAAAAATCCGTCTGTAATTACCGACAGAAAATCTGTCGGAAAATCCGTCTGTAATTACAGACGGAAAATCTGTCGGAAAATCTGTCTGTAATTACAGACGGAAAATCCGTCGAAAAGTTTGACGTTTCAGGGAAATGGATGGAGAATTTACAGAGGAAAAATACGTCGGTAACTGGTAAAAATCCGTCGGTAATTTTTCGACGGAAAAAAATCCGTCGGTAAATAATTTCCGACAAGGCTTTTACAGAGGGACAAAATCCGTCGGTAATTTCTTCAGTAACCAAAAATCCGTCTGTAATAAAGACTAAATCTGTCTGTATTAATCTATTTTCTAGTTGTGATTTGTAGGAGTGTATGATTCACACAAAGTGTTACAAGAAATTTTTTTTACTTTATTTTTAAAGTAGTATTCACATTGAAGTGTAATAATTATAAATTAATATATAGTGATAACTAATTGCGATTGAAGAGAATGTAGAAAGAGAAAAAGAGAGAATAAGCTAATATAAGAGTGGCGGTGAGCCAATAATAAATATGTAGATAGATAATAGTAAGAAAAAAGAATAATGAAAATAAAAATTAAAAATTATAAAAGAATAATAAAACTAAAGATAATTTAAAATGAGATCTTAAATTTTTTCTTAAATGATAAAGTATGATTTAACAAGCAAGTATGAAAAATAAATATCTATATAATAGTTATATATCTAGATATCTAAATCCAACAAAAGAATAATTCTTTTAGCAAATCTTTAACAACTCAAAAATTTAATATAATGGATAGTTATGGATCAAAATGATGAACAAAAATGAGAGATGCCATAATGGTACGATGGTAATTGATTGTGGTTGGGGTTAACAGAAGAAGAAAACAAGGAAAAGAAATAAAACAACGCAACATAATAGTAACAATGAGACAATAATAGTTATTATACATGTAAAAGAAATGATAAGAAAAAATGGATATAATCAAAATAAAAATTAATAATTTTAAAATAATAATAAAATTAAAAATAATTAAAGATATTTAATATAAGATTAAAGAAATAATTTTTTTATCTATTAGAATTACCCCTGAATTAAACATGCCAATGAGTAATAGTTCAAATGACATAGACTCCCCATACTCAATTAAGAGGTTGCGGGTTCGAGTCTCCTATCTTTTCAAATTTTAGGCAATAAATAATAGCTCAAATGGCATAAACTCCTCATACTCATCTAAGAGGTTGCGAGTTCGAGTCTTCATATCTTTGTTAAAAAAAAAAAAACATGGCCCCTGAATAATTTGTCTAGCTCCACTCTGCAGCAGCATCAGGACACAAATCCAGTAACCGATGTCTGAAGCAAACGTATTTTGACTCTTCTTCCAGTCGCCTGCCTCATTATATTCTGCAGAAGCCTTCTTTGCTTTCATGTAACTGCCATGTTCATTGCACTTTGCTCACCGCTGATAAAAGCCGTTGCTCTCTTCCAAAATCATCAAGACAGGACAAATCCGACGATTCCGTTCTAAAACCACACGATCTTCACTCTTCACTTCAGTTATCGCAAGGTTCTTCAGTCATTCGGTATGCAGTTCCAATCCAATCTCAAAATCTTAGATCCATTTTTTTAAATTCCTCAAATTATAGAATCTCATCTTAGTGACAAAAGGAATTGTTCTTGGTGCAGTTATTGGTGGATTAGATAATTAGATTCTTGCTTGTAAATTTAAATCCCAATGACCCAATGTCAATGGAATTCAATAGTTTGAGCCTTCCGCCGGTTTTGACACTTTTCCCAGGGTTGAAACCCCCTAACAAAACCCGACTGTTCCATCAAACCTGTGTTCTTGTCGTCACGTTTCTTGCATATGCTTCCTTCCATGCCTCTAGGAAGCCACCAAGCATTGTTAAGAGTGTTCTTGGTCCCACAGTTCCTTCGAATTCAACTCAAGCTCCCAATTTGAGTCCCACTGATGCAGGCTGGCCCCCTTTCAATGACGCCCATGGAACTCACCGGCTCGGTGAGCTTGATCTGGCATTCCTTAGTTCCTACTCCGTAGGCATGTATTTCGCCGGTCATGTTGGCGATCGGATCGATTTGAGGCTGTTTCTTGTGGTTGGGATGATGGGGAGTGGGATCTTTACTGTGCTTTTTGGGTTGGGGTACTGGTTTGATGTTCATGTGTTCGGATACTTTGTTGTTGTTCAGATTTTTTGTGGAGTGTTTCAGTCCATTGGGTGGCCCTGTGTGGTGGCAGTTGTGGGGAATTGGCTTGGTGAATCCAAGAGGGGATTCATAATGGGGGTGTGGAGTTCACATACATCAGTGGGGAACATAGTTGGTTCGTTTGTAGCATCTGGAGTTTTGGAATTTGGATGGGGTTGGTCATTTGTGGTGCCCGGACTTCTGATCATTTTTGTGGGGATTTTGGTGTATGTGTTTCTTGTTGTGAGTCCAGAGGATATGGGATTCGTGCGTCCTGGAATTGAGGTTGAAATGAGTGCGCAAGAAACGAGCTTGGTCAAGAATCCACAGGGAACAGAATCAGAGGAAGCTATGCTTTTTCAGTCTGAAGATGCAGCTTCTTCTGATTCTTCATCTGCAATTGGGTTTCTGGAGGCATGGAAGATACCAGGAGTAGCATCTTTTGCTTTTTGCCTCTTTTTCTCAAAGCTTGTCGCTTACACTTTTCTGTATTGGTTGCCCTTCTACATAAGGCACACTGGTAATTGCTGATACATGCAATAATATATGATCTCTAATAGAACTTGTTTGCCATTTTGAGTCTTACGTATTGTGTTAATATATCAGCCAGTTTATATTACTAGTTGCAATATCTTTCTAATACATGGATTAAATGTTTCTCTCCATGATTTAATGCTGTTGTTTTTAAGTCGGGGGTGTTCAAAAATTGTTCTTTATTCATTTTTGCTATATTATCCTTGTCTTCGTTTTGTTCAAGTGGCACTGTTTTGATAAGTTGTCATATGGAAATTAGTGCTTTTTATTTTGTTTTTTAAGGGTAATGAGAATCAAGTGTTATCCAACTATGAAAAAGGCAAATATCATTACATATGTTGCTAGTGTTTATGTTAACTCATGCTGATTTACCATTGGTTTTAATGGTAATATTCTTTTGCTTTTGTTCATTCGGTGATCGTTGCAGCTGTTGCCGGTATGCATATATCACACAAGACTGCCGGTTTACTGTCAATGATATTTGACATTGGAGGAGTCCTTGGCGGAATTACAGCAGGGTTCATTTCTGATGTAATTGAAGCACGTGCCATTACATCAATACTGTTCTTGTTCCTATCAATTCCAGCTCTTATTTTGTATCGTGCTTTTGGCAGCCTCTCTATGCTGGCCAACATTGCATTAATGTTTACGTCGGGATTCTTTGTTAATGGTCCATACTCCTTAATCACGACTGCTGTGGCAGCTGATCTTGGTACGCAGAGCACGAATGGTGGAAATTCCCGTGCAGTGGCTACTGTGACTGCAATCATAGACGGTACTGGTTCTGTGGGAGCTGCTCTTGGACCACTTCTGGCAGGTTATATTTCAACTAGAGGATGGAACAGTGTCTTTCTTATGCTGATTCTGTCTATTCTCTTTGCTGGTTTATTCTTGATTCGTGTTGCAAGAACTGAGATAAGTGCGAAGCTTCCAGAAAAGTGACTTTAAATATTTTGCACACATTTGACTATTTTATATGAACACTCAAGTTTGACACGGGCAAAGTTCTTTTTCTATTTCAGTTTCCAACTTTTTTTAGTTGAAAATTACAAACTTAAGTTTACAAAAAAAAAAAAAGAGGTTAGAACAAAGAGAAGTACAAAGTGGGTGCCATTAGATTTTTCCATTTCATTTAGGCCATTTTGTTGATAGTATATAGAGGAATTATTGAAAAGCATCATTTGTTGTATTCTTGTATCATGTTCTCAGGTTAGCTAGGAATGTTTCTGGATAGAAAATTTCAACACTTTTTGATGTTGTTAACTGTTCATTCTATTGTCGTATTGTTTAATGGATAGGTCATACTTGTTATTGAGATTTTCGTTTCTAATGATCTGTGTTATAGATGGCCTCTTAGTAAACGATTTTCTTTTTGTACATTGTAATCATCATATATTCCTGACGAGAGCTTTTGGATTGACTTTTGAAATAAGTATTTTTTTCAAAGAGAGTTTTTTTCAGATATATTTTATTAGAAAGTAATTTATGTTTGAATAGATAATATAAGAAATTGTTTTTATTCTTTTAGAAAGTAACAAATTGTTTACTTGAAATACAAGTTTTTTTTCCTTTTCTTAAATAAAAGTATATTTTTTTTAAGTTGTATCCAAACTAATTTAAAATTTAGTAAAAGTAATTTTTTTTAATAAAAGAAATGTACTTTTATCCTCTAAAGAGCCAATTGTAAAGAAAGAGGGAGATCAAGCTGCAGAACAGAAAAACAAAATAGAGAGATAGAGGAGAAGAAATCAATATAATTGACTGAATATTACTGAACTGAATTAGTCAATGGTGTGCCAATATTTGCACAGATGTATAAACCAGTGATGTGGGCGGAAATTGGCAAGTTAAGAATGATTATAAAATATGCGTTGCAAGTATAGTTCTCAACTAACTAGAAATTCGCTTATCAATTTAGAAGGGTGTCACAGAAATTAAAATTAAAATACTGGGAGTATGAATCCCAAGTCGTCTCCCAATGAGTTGCAGAAAAGTGTGCTATTTTATTAATCAGATGTTTTCAAAAAGGTTTGAGTTGAACGGCAAAAAATTAAATTAGAGAATTTATATAAAATTAAATAAAAGCCTTGACTGGGAGTTGATTAGCTAGAAGCTCTGTTCTTGTTGGAGTACTCTCAAGATCAATTGACAATTGAGGGTTATTATGTTTAGTTGTCCCTCACTAAGTAAGGGAAAGTCAAACAAGTTGGAATGCTGTTTCTATCCACAAGTTCCAATCTGCTCTTAGGAGGATTGGTGTCAGTGACTAGAGAGCAATCCAACAATAAACCCAATTACAATCTTTTTCTTGAGCATCCCAAATCAAGGGTTCCTTTCAATCAACTCCCCATCAAGTTAGGGAACTACTCGCTCATTGTAAATGTAAAATTCATAACATAAGAAAGGAAATTAAAGGAAGACATGATAAATAATGATCAGAGGATTAATTGAAAATAAAAGTAATTCTTGTATTAATAAATGCTAAAATAATCCAATAGTAAAATTAAGTAAATTAAGGAACATGGAAGAGTAAGAGACAAGTAAAGAGAACGAACTAGAATGTCGAAGTCTTGATGAGGCAATAACTCTTCTCAATATCCCAATGCAAAAACAATGAAAAATAACGAATCCTAAAAACTATGAATGTGCAGAGAGAAAACCTAGAGGACAGAAAAACTAGATCTTAAAAACTAAAACTATGCGGAATGAATGTTGTTCTTGGTTTCTGCATGTTCTCTGGCTCTAGTCTGCTTTTCTGGGCCGAAACTGGGTCAAAATAAGGCCCGAAATCGGCCCTAGCGATTCTGCAGATTATGCAGATCGCGCATGTCACGCGGATGCGTCATTCATGCGGATGCGTCATTCGGCGTTCTGCCTTGCCACGCGGTCGCGTCGTCCATGCGGCCGCGTCACTTGTGCTATTCCATGCCGCGCGGTCGCGTCATCCATGCGGCCGCGTCGCTTCTCGCTGGTCATCTCCTCAATTTCTTGTGTTCCATCCATTTTTGCAAGCTTCCTTTCCAATCTCCAACTCATTCATGCCTTATAAAGCCTGAAACACTTAACACACAGATCACGGCATCGAATGGAATAAAGGAGAAATAAAATACATAATTAAAAGTCTCTAGGAAGCAAGTTTTCAATCATGCAATAACTTTAGGAAGGAATTATAAATGCATGCTTATTTAATGAATAAGTGGGTAAAGATCATGATAAAACCACATAATTAAACACAATATAAACCATGAAATAGTGGTTTATCAACCTCCTCACACTTAAACATTAGCATGTCCTCATGCTTAGTTGAAGGAGATAAAATGAATGAGTAAGAACATGTAAAACCTGTGCAATGCAATGCAACCTATATATATGAATGCAACTATATGATTTTTGTCCACTTGATCAAAAGTAAGTAAGCTCTTCAAAACAATTACAAATCAAATTCTACTAACTCAATTCTTATACAGTAAGAACAGATAAAAATGCAAGAATAGCTCATGAAAGCAGGGAACATAGAAATTCAAGCATGGAACCCTCACTGATGATGTATGTACACTCTAGTCTCTCTAGTGTATAGGGTCATCACTCTATCCTTCTCTAATCATGCTCTCTAAGTTTTGTTCTTCTCCTAACCAATCAACAACATTTAATATACCAATGCGAACATCATGAGGTCTTTTTAAGGTTGTAATGGGACCAAGGTAAGGGTAAGGATGCATATATGGCTAAGTAAGCTTATAAATTGAATCTTTAATTAACCCAAGCTTTAACATAACCTATATATATTCCATGTAACTTTTAAAATTCATACCAAGCTACCCAGAAAATTCCTTTCACATTCCATACTCATGTTTCAACCTTTTATTTTGATTTTATCATACATGCATTGATCTTTGAATGCTTGACTTAGCATTGGGGTAATTTTTTCCCCTTATTTATTTGTTGAATATATATATATATATATATATATATATATATATTCATGAACATAGAAACATAAAAATAACATAGCTTATCAATGCACATAGATTTTTAATTCTTACAGTTTCTCATGAGTAGGTATCCAAATTTCTAGTATATTATCATGACACATTCCCTTATTATCTTTTGCTTCCATAATTTCCCATACTTAAATAACACACACAATTCTATCTTAAGCTAACCAAAGATTCAATTTGGTATATATAATTGTTTTTCCGCTTAAGCCTAGTAATGTGGTAAAATATAGAACAAATGGGATTTAAAGGCTCAAAGTAGCTAACAAAGGTAATTGAAAGGGTAGGCTTAATTTGGATAAGTGAGCTAAACAAATAATGGCCTCAATCATATGCAAACATATAAATATAATAAACATTGGACATATAGGATGAAACAAAATATGGATTACAATCATAGAGAAGTAAACACACAAGAATAAAATAATTATGGTTAAATAATGTAACCATTCATAAAGGCTCAAATCTCACAGGTTGTGTGTTCTTTAGCTCAAAAATCATGTTCCAAATACAACTTCAAGCAAATTTGACATAAAAGTTTAATTAAAATTAGTGAAATTTTGTTCCAACGATAGGGTCTTAGAAGAAACTTATTGTCTTTTCAATCAAGCAGAACATGCATGCAACTAATCTATTACTATGCAATTTATCCTATTCTACAAAAGAAAAACTAACTAAATATCCTAATTTATTGGTGTTAGGGAAGAGAAATTACCTCCGGAAGTCAGGTACTGACCGACCTCCCCACACTTAAGGCTTTGCACCGTCCTCGGTGCCATCTGTCAAGAACAAAGGTGGGCTGGTAGCAGTATCTCTACAGTTGGGACCATCATGGCTCCCTGTGCTGGTAAAAGAAGTGGAGACCGGGGTGTCTGAGTCCTTGAATTTTCCCATGATCAGCTCCTTGAGGTATGTGAATCGGCGCTTGTTACGGCGCTCTCGCAGCTTAGCTTTCTGTTCATGCCGATCCAACTTGTCAAGTATCTGATGGAGCAGTTGGGCTGTTGTAGGTGCCTGTGGTGTTGAAGAAGGAATATCTTCAACCGGTTCAGTAGGCTGGCTAATAGTGGCTGCTGGAAGTCGAAGGTACTTCCCGTTGGGGACATACTGATCATCCCGTGGGAGCATGGCTTTGGTGTCCCCAGCTCTGTAGGAGACTCCGGCTGCTGAAACAAGATCTGAGACCAGGGCGGGAAAAGGTAAGTTGCCCGCGATTTGTACGTGTCCCATGGCATTCCAGATATGTCTTGGTAGATTCAGAGGTTGGTTTGTAAGGATGCACAATAGTAGAACGGCCATGTCCGCAGTGAAGGAGGACTCAGGAGTGCTCGGAAAGACGTAATAGGACATAATCTGTGCCCATACGCGAGCCTCCAAGGTAAGTACCGAAGCCGATAATCCTTTAGGGCGGGTACGATGGTATCCGTAGATCCATCTGCTGCCAGATAGTGTGATAACTCTGAGAACGGCGTCCCAGTCAAATTGGTACATCTGGCGCTTGAGTGCGGCTTCTTGAAAGGCGTCCAATCCTTCTAGAACAGGGGGAAGACCTAGAGCTTTTTGAATGGCTTCTTCAGTAATGGGGACTTGCTTCTGACGGACATAGACAGACTGCATGGTTGGCAGGTGGAAGTTGGAGTAGAACTCGACTACCCAAGAAAGATTGACCTGCCTTGGCTGTCTCTGTAGGAAACCCCATTGTCTTCGGGAAATTTGCGGCTCAACAAAGGTAGCAATATTGGGCGGGAGGAGAAGAAGGTATTCGTTGTTGTAACTCCTTTCAGCCAGGATGGGGAACATCTGCTCACAGTAGCGATTGGGGAATCGCGCAGTGTCCTTTGCTGGGAAGGCTCTTTCTTTATCATCAACCTTTATGATCCTCTTAATCTTCTTTGTTGAGGGCTTAACTATAGTTGAAGAGGGTTCTGCCACTAATGCTCTTTTTGTACCTCTTCTTGCTGGTTGTTTGGGGGTAGCTTTCTCCTTTCCTTTCTTGGTGGCCATCCTGAAAGAGGGAAGAGAAAGTAAATTAAATTTAAAGGGGTGAAGCATGGAAGAGGGTGATGTAAGTGATAATCAATGCACAATAAAGAAGAATGACGTTAACACATGGTCCAGATTACATGTGAAAAGTTCATCAATGGAAATATAGCAAGTGCATGTAGGACAATGAAATGCAAGAGGTTTATTGGCATGCAGGCAAAGGCATGAGTAGCATAGATCAAGCATTCAATGTCCAATTTAAATATGTTATCACTCGTAACTAACCATCACATTTGTATTGACAATTAAATTCAATGAATAAAATAGTAAAGGGGATTTGTGAAAAGCAAGCATTGAATATTAGAGTAGAAAAATGTAAAGAAGGTCATAATGCCATATGGGCTTTTTCACAAACACGTAGCATGCATGTAGGAGAAGCTCTTGAAAATAAAAATTTGAACATGCAAGTAATCCCTTAAAAAGTAATATATAATTGTCAAACAAATTTACAACAATCCACAAGCATATAATGAAAAACAATGACTCAAATAAATTTATAACACCAAGTAAAAAGGAAAAAGAAAGGAAGAAAAAGAAGATATGGGTAATGAAAGTAAAAAGAAAAGAAAAGAAGATAACATATAAAAATAAGAAGAATAATAGAAAAGTAAGGAGGGAAGGAGAACAAGAAGAACCTTGTTAACGGGGGTGAGAGAGAGAAAAAAGTGAGAAAGAAGGAAGAAGGGAGGAAGGGAGGGAGAAGAAATAAGGAGGGAAAAGGGAAAATAGGATATGGGGAGAAAAAGATATGATAATTGGCAAATTAGGAAAACTGTGCGGCGCAAGCGACGCGGTTGCGTGGGGCACGCGGTCGCGCGACTTGCGTTGAAATGGATTGACGCGATCGCGTCGGTCACGCGGTCGCGTGACCCGTTTTAGGCTAATGGCGCGAGGGTAGCCTCGCACTCGCACAACTCTTTGTTCAAAATCATATTAGTGCCAAATTTTAAGTGACGCGATCGCGTAGGGCATGCGATCGCGTGAGTGGGCTTTAGAAAGATATGACGCAGTCGCGTGGGTCATGCGGCCACGTGGGAAGGATTATGCATTCAGCACCAATCCAGCACCACTATCGCACAACTTTCGGTCGTGCACCCTTTTTACGTCGAAATCCAGGTCATGCGGCCGCGTGGGGCACGCGGTCGCGTGGGAGGCCATTATTCCCATATGACGCGGCCGCGTCAGCGACGCGGTCGCATGGGACGATTTGTGCCATTGGCATGCCTCCATCCACACTCTCGCGTGACTCTCTTTCAATTTATTATTCTCTCCCACACCTACGACGCGGACGCGTCAATGGGGCAGTCGCGTCGCGTGAAATTTTTTTTTTTTAGTATGGAAATGCAGATGCATGAAATGTACTAATGAAGAGAAGAGTTATTGAATAAGAAAACTAAAAATAAAGAAAAGAACGATCATACCATGGTGGATTGTCTCCCACCTAGTACTTTGCTTTAACGTCTATAAGTTGGACGCTCCACTAGCTCAGTCTTCGGCTATGTGGGGATCTTCCAAGAGGAAGATCTCAAGCTCCTTGTTTTTCTTCAACTTCTCGCCATGGTACAGCTTTAAACGATGTCCATTAACTTTGATAAGTTCAGAGTGTGAAGGATGGCTTAGGTGATAAACTCCGTACGGTTTGGCCTTCTCTACTTTGTATGGACCTTCCCATCTTGATCTCAACTTGCCTAGCATGAGCCTCAGTCGAGATTTATAAAGGAGGACTAAGTCCCCAGGTTGGAACTCTTTCTTCTTGATGTGCTGATTGTAACGATCCAATTTTCAATATGTCTAGATCATACCGAAAACTGAGCGCTACCAATTTGTCTTCCTAATTATATTATCATTATATTAGTATTAGAAAATGCTTGAATGATATTATAAGGTTACTTGGTCTGTTTTAGTTAAAAATAGAAAATCGGTTTAACCAGGTTCATAATTTACTGGTGCACCTTAGCACCAGCACTCTCTGATGACTTTAGCAATGCTAAGGCCTCATTATACATGTTTTATTCTCATAATAAATATTTTACTAGTGTCATTTATGCTAGTAGCTCAGAAAATAATTTTTAGAGATGTTTTTACAAGTGTTCCGATACATCTAGTTTCAGTAGTCATACACCTGAGATATTTTAATATTATTTTATTCCACCTCCAAGCCAACCAATCACAACTCACCTTACACCCCCAAGACACTCCAAGGCTGGTCATTTACTCCCTTTGGCCGAAATTGAAAGGAGAGAAAAGAGAGAAAACTTCATGAACACTTAATCTTCAAAGCTTGATTTCTTCTGAACTAAAACTCAAATCAAAACTCTGATTTCACCAAAATGAATCTCTCTTCTTCCTCTACATAACCATGTAACTTATCAAGGATGGAAATAAGGTGAGATGGTTGTTCCTTTCCCCTTTCAATTCGGTTTTCAAGGAAACATGCTCAAACATGTGTTTTCTTGATGTTCTTCCTTAGGAATCATGCTTAACTTGACTTGAGGGCCAAGAAACGTTAATTTCCAGTAAGTCTAAGGTGAGATATCCCTTCCTAACGTGCTGAGGGAGATTTGGCTAGTTGAGGGTTTTTGGATTTAAAGTTGTTCTTGATGTGATTTAGGAGGAAAAAGTGCTAAAGGACCACCTGAAAGTCTAACCGAATTAGGAGCAGCAAAACCAGGTAGCCCCTAACGTCCTGAACTAAAGTCTCCGCCCACTTCGCACTTTCTCTCTGCAAGTAAAGCCAAGCCCAAATAAAGAAAGGAACTACTTCAAACTCAAGATCCAAAGGCCCAAGACTTGAAGAATCATACTAGAAGCTGAGAAGAGTAGTATATATAGGAGTAGCTTTGAATTGAGGAAAGTTCTGGAGGCTGGGAAAAAGAGAACTACTCTCTGTATTTTACTTTCTTTGCAATTTCTAGTTTTATGATGTATTCTCCATTTTTGTTTTCATTTTCAAGAGCTATGAACAACTAAACCCCTTTCATTGGGTTAGGGAGCTCTGTTGTAATTTGATGGATGATGAGCGGATATTTTATACGCTTTTTGGGGTTAATTTCATATAGTTTTGAGTATGTTCTAGTTAGTTTTTAGTCTATTTTCATTAGTTTTTAGGAAAAATTCATATTTCTGGACTTTACTATGAGTTGTGTGTTTTTCTGTAATTTCAGATATTTTTCTGGCTGAAATTGAAGGAGCTGAGCAAAAATCTGATTCAGGCTGAAAAAGTACTGCCGATGCTGTTGGATTCTGACCTCCCTGCAGTCAAAATGGATTTTCTGGAGCTACAGAACTCGAAATGGCATGCTTCCAATTGCGTTGAAAAGTAGACATCCAGGGATTTCTAGCAATATATAATAGTCCATACTTTTCACAAGGATAGACGACGTGACAACCACCTCCGTTCTATATCAGATTGAATGAGTATCTCTTAGATCTCTTAATCAGAATCTTCGTGGTATAAGCTAGAATTGATGGCGGCATTCATGAGAATCCGGAAAGTTTAAACCTTGTCTGTGGTATTCCGAGTAGGATTCAAGGATTGAATGACTATGACGAGCTTCAAATTCCTGAAGGCTGGGCGTTAGTGACAAACGCAAAGGAATCAAGGGATTCTATTCCAACCGGATCGAGAACCAACCGGTGATTAGCCGTGCTGTGACAGAGCGCGTGAGCATAGTTTTCACTGGAAGGATGGAAGGTAGCCATTGACAACGGTGATCCACCAACACACAGCTTGCCATAGGAGGATGTGCGTGCATGAACAAGAAGACAGAGGAAAACAGAGATTCAGAAGACAAAGCATCTCCAAAACTCCAACATATTCTCCATTACTGCATAACAAGTAACCTTTAATCCATGCTCTCTTGTTTATTTGCAATTCAACTGATAAACATATTTGACTTCCTGACTAAGATTTACAAGATAACCATAGATTGCTTCAAACCAACAATCTCCGTGGGATTCGACCCTTACTCACGTAAGGTATTACTTGGACGACCCAGTGCACTTGCTGGTTAGTGGTACGAGTTGGGAAAAGTGTGATTCACAATTCGTGCACCAAGTTTTTGGCGCCGTTGCCGGGGATTGTTCGTGTTTGGACAACTAACGGTTTATTTTGTTGCTTAGATTAGGAAAAATTTCTCCTTTTTTTATTTAGAGTCTCTTATTATTGTCGTGTTAACATTTTAGAATCCTTATTTTCTTTTTAAAATCTTTTTCGAAAAATAATTTTTCTACTAAATTCTGTGCCAAACTTTAAGTTTGGTGTTTTCTTGTTAATTTTTCTTAAAATTTTTGAAAATTTATTTTGGTTTTCTAAAAATTTTAAGTTTGGTGTTCGTCCTTCATGTTCTTGTGTTCTTGTGAGTCTTCAAAGTGCTCTTGAGTTTTTCTTGTCTCTTGATCTTAAAATTTTTAAGTTTGGTGTTCCTTGGTGTTTTCCCTCCAAAATTTTCGAAAATAAGGAGCATTAGATCTAAAAATTTTAAATCTTGTGCTATCTTATTGTTTTTCTCTTTCTTCTTAAAAATCAAAAATATCTTTTCTCTCTATTTTAAAAACAATTTTTCGAAATATATTTCTAAAAATTCAGATTTTTATTTCAAAATTAAAGCAGAAGAATGCCAAGCAGTTCAACTAAGAAGTGGGAAAACATTAAATACCCCACCTCAAGGTAGCAAAAAGCTAAGAAATGAGCAAACCACCCAAAATTCACCTGAGGACAGTAAGAGCCCAGGGAAAAGTAATTCTGGAACTAAAACGCCAGAAAATAGGTGGAAGGCTGGCGCTGAACGCCCAGACCATGCTCAGGACTGGCGTTCAACGCCAGAAACAAGGCAGGACTGGCGTTCAACGCCAGAAATGGGCAAGGATCTGGCGTTGAACGCCCAAAATGGGAAAGATCTGGCGCTGAATGCCCAAAATGGGCACAGTTCTGGCGTTCAGACGCCAGGAGCAGACAAGGAGCTGGCGTCCAATTTCACTCCAGCTTCTAACTCTGGCACTCAATCGCCAGTGAGGGATCAGACACACACAAATGCTGATAACAACCCCTCTAAAAAGGCTTCTTCAACCACTTCTGTAGGCAATAAACCTGCAGCAACTAAGGTTGAAGAATATAAAGCCAAGATACCTTATCCTCAAAAACTCCGGAAAGAGGAGCAGGATAAGCAATTTGCTCGCTTCACAGATTATCTCAGGACTCTTGAAATAAAGATTCCATTTGCAGAATCACTTGAGCAAATACCTTCTTATGCCAAGTTCATGAAAGAGATCTTGAGTCATAAGAAGGATTGGAGAGAAACAGAAAGAGTTCTCCTCACTGAAGAATGCAGTGCAGTCATTCTGAAAAGCTTTCCTGAAAAGCTTAAAGACCCTGGGAGTTTTCTGATACCATACATATTAGAACCAGACTGGACGTTACCATTTGAGCTAATGTGTGATGCCAGTGATCATGCCATTGGTGCAGTATTGGGATAGAGGCATGAAAAGCTTCTGCATGTCATTTATTATGCCAGTCGCATTCTAAATGATGCCCAAAAAAATTACACAACCACAGAAAAGAATTACTTGCAGTGGTTTACGCCATTGACAAGTTCAGATCATACTTAGTAGGATCAAAAGTCATTGTGTATACTGACCATGCTGCTCTTAAATATCTACTCACAAAACAGGATTCAAAACCCAGGCTCATCAGATGGGTATTGCTTCTGCAAGAGTTTGATATAGAAATAAGAGACAGAAAAGGGACAGAGAACCAAGTGGCTGATCATCTGTCCCGGATAGAGCCAGTGGAAGGGACGTCCCTCCCCTTTCTTGAGATCTCTGAGACGTTTCCTGATGAGCATTTATTTGCCATTCAGGAAGCACCATGGTTTGCCGATATTGCAAACTATAAAGCTGCAAGGTTGATACCCAAGGAGTACAACAGGATATAAAAGAAAAAATTAATTACTGATGCAAAGTACTACTTGTGGGATGAACCTTATCTCTTTAAGAGATGTACAGACGGAATAATCCGTAGGTGTGTGCCTAGAGAAGAGGCACAGAAGATCCTATGGCATTGCCATAGATCTCAATATGGAGGCCATTTCGGAGGTGAGCGAACAGCCACCAAGGTCCTCCAATGTGGCTTCTATTGGCCCACACTCTATAAAGATTCCCGAGAGTTTGTACGTAACTGTGACAGTTGCCAAAGAGCTGGTAATCTGCCCCATGGTTACGCCATGCCTCAACAAGGAATCTTAGAAATTGAGTTGTTTGACGTATGGGGAATTGACTTCATGGGACCTTTCCCACCATCATACTCAAACACTTATATTTTGGTGGCGGTTGACTATGTATCAAAATGGGTTGAGGCTATTGCCACACCCACCAATGATACTAAAACGGTTCTGAAGTTCCTCCAGAAACACATCTTTAGCAGGTTTGGTGTCCCTAGAGTACTAATCAGTGATGGGGGCACTCACTTCTGCAATAAACAGCTTTACTCTGCCATGGTTCGGTATGGAATTCGCCACAAGGTGGCCACTCCATATCATCCACAAACCAATGGGCAAGCTGAAGTCTCTAATAGAGAATTAAAGAGAATCCTGGAACAGACAGTAAATACCCGTAGAAAGGATTGGGCACGGAGCTTGGATGATGCTCTGTGGGCTTACAGGACAGCATTCAAGACCCCTATAGGTACCTCTCTATACCAACTCGTGTATGGTAAGGCATGTCACCTGCCCGTGGAACTGGAACATAAGGCCTACTGGGCAACCAGATTCCTAAACTTTGATGCCAAACTAGCAGGAGAAAAACGATTGCTCCAGCTAAATGAGCTAGAGGAATTCAGATTCACAGCTTTCGAAAATACCAAGCTTTATAAAGAAAAATTAAAAAAGTGGCATGATAGAAAGCTGTCATCTAGAATCTTTGAATCAGGACAGAAGGTCCTGTTGTTTAACTCTAGACTCAGGCTATTCCCCGGGAAACT
>NC_029787.2:77509404-77529208 GCF_000816755.2 Arachis ipaensis
CCAGAAATGGGCACCCACTGGGCGTTGAACGCCAGTAATGGCAGCAACTGGGCGTTGAACGCCCAGGAGAGCAGCATTTGGACGCTGAACGCCCAAAATAGGCAGTGTTTGGGCGTTCAAATGCCAGGAAGGCAGGGAGGAGCCAAATTCATTTTTTCCACACGTTTTTCCATTCTAATTTCAAATTTTATGCTTCAATGCATGATTTTACATAAACATGTCAAGAACCCTGATTTCTAAATTCCATAATTTCTAAAAACCCTACCACTAAAAATATCAAATGTATTTTAATCCATAAGCACCAGGCATCTTTACAAATTCAATCCAACTCTTTTCAAAATTTCTTTTACAAATCTATCTTTTTCAAAACCTCCACTTTATCTTTATCAAAAATTAAATCTATCTTTCTCAAAAATCTTTCATATCCTCTCAATTTTAAACTATATCTTCTCTTATCATATCTTCTATCTTATCTTTTCCAAATAAATCTTTTTATCATCTCTTTGTCTCTTTTTTCAAAAACCCACCCTCCCCCCTTATAAATTTGAGTTCGGCCTCCCTCCTCTCCCATTAACAATTGCCCCTAGCTCTCATTCTATCCCTCTCCTTTCTCTTCTTTTGCTTGAGGACAAGCAAACCTCTAAGTTTGGTGTGTTTATTCGCAATCACTAAGATCATGGCCCCCAAAGGAAAACAACCCACTCCAAGAGGCAAGAAAGAGAGCGTTCCAAAACCACTTTGGAATCAAGGAAAATTCTTATCTAAAGAACATTCGGACCATTATAACAAAATAATGGGTCTGAGATCAGTGATCCCGGAAGTTAGATTCGATCTGAAAGAAGATGAATACCCGGAGGTCCAGGAGCAAATTCGAATCAGGAGCTGGGAAGTCCTAGCTAATCCTGAAATGAAAGTGGGAAGGAACATGGTCCAGGAGTTCTATGCTAATATGTGGCAAACTGACAAGCAGAAACTATCTGGGACTACTCTCTATGACTATCGGACCGTGGTCAGAGGAAAGATTGTTCATACCCACCCTGACAGGATCAGGGAGATCTTAAAGCTACCTTAGCTGAAGGATGATCCAGACTCCTTCAACAGGAGGATGATGAGAGCAGACAAGGGCCTGGATAAGATTCTAGAGGACATATGTGTCCCTGGAGCCAGGTGGACCACCAACACAAAGGGTGTCCCAAATCAACTCAAGAGAGAGGATCTCAAACCAGTCGCCAGAGGATGGCTAGACTTCATTGGGCATTCTCTATTGCCTACTAGCAACCGTTCTGAAGTCACAGTTAAAAGAGCAGTGATGATCCATTGCATCATGATGGGAAAGGAAGTGGAGGTTCATCAGCTGATTTCAGTTGAACTCTACAAAATTGCTAACAAAAATTCTAAAGAGGCCAGGTTGGCTTATCCAAGCGTGATTTCTCTGCTCTGCAAGGACACTGGAGTAAGGATGGGAATAACTGAGTATATCTCAGTTGAGAAGCCAATCACCAAAGCATCAATGAAAAAATAACAAGCACAGGATGATCCCATCAAGAAGAGAGCGCAGGAATTTCTTCCAGAAATCCCTCAATCTGAATACTGGGAGTATCTTGAGACGTCTGTTACTAAGATACGGGAAGCTATGGAGCAAATAATAAAAGAACAGAAGGAACACAGTCAAATGCTGACCTATATGTTTAAAGAACAAGAGGAGCAATGGCGTGACTTAAGGGAATTGAAGCGCCAAAAGTCTTCTCTTGCAGGACCAAGAACCCCAAGGATCAGAGGAACCCCCGTTCCCCCAGAATAAAGGTTGTTAATTTCCAATTTCTGCCTTAACTCTGTGACAGTGTCCTTATAGAAGTTTACCTTAGGAGTCATATAGTAGTAATTAGTATCTATTTTAATTTTATCTCTAATTAAGCTATAGTTTATTTTTCTCATGATCAGCAAACATGAATAAAGTAGTAGATCTTTTGAATAAGAGGCAATAAAATTTTGAGTTTTAATAAGAGAAATTCTAATTATTTAAATGTGGTGGCAATGCTTTCTGTTTTCTGAATGAATGCTTGAACAGAGCATATGTCTTTTGAATTTATTGTTTAAGACTGTTAAATATGTTGGCTCTTGAAAGAATGATGAACATGAGACATGTTATTGATAATCTGAAAAAAAATCATAAAAATGATTCTTGAAGCAAGAAAAAGCAGCAAAGAACAAAGCTTACAGAAAAAAAATATATATATATAGAAAGAAAAAGAAAAAGCAAGCAGAAAAAGACAAAAGCTCTTAAAACCAAGAGGCAAGAGGTGATGAGCGGATATTTTATATGCTTTTTGGGGTTAATTTCATATAGTTTTGAGTATGTTCTAGTTAGTTTTTAGTCTATTTTCATTAGTTATTAGGAAAAATTCATATTTCTGGACTTTACTATAAGTTGTGTGTTTTTCTGTAATTTCAGGTATTTTTCTGGCTGAAATTGAAGGAGCTGAGCAAAAATTTGATTCAGGCTGAAAAAGGACTGTTGATGCTGTTGGATTCTGACCTCCCTGCACTCAAAATGGATTTTCTGGAGCTAAAAAACTCGAAATGGCATGCTTCCAATTGCGTTGGAAAGTAGACATCCAGGGATTTCCAGCAATATATAATAGTCCATACTTTGCACAAGGATAGACGACGTAAACTGGCGTTCAACGCCAGTTCTCTGCCCAATTCTGGCGTCCAACGCCAGAAAAGGATCAAAAGCTAGAGTTGAACGCCCAAACTGGCACAAAAACTGGCGTTCAACTCCACAAATGGCCTCTGCACGTAAATTGCTTAAATCTCAGCCCCAGCACACACCAAGTGGGCCCCAGAAGTGGATCTCTGCATCATCCATCATAGTTTACTCATTTTTTGTAAACCTAGGCTACTAGTTTAGTATTTAAGCAACTTTTAGAGACTTATTTTGTATCTGATGACATTTTAGATCTGAATTTTGTACTCTTTGACGGCATGAGTCTCTAAACTCCATTGTTGGGGGTGAGGAGCTCTGCTGTGTCTCGATGAATTAATGCAAGTATTTCTGTTTTCTATTCAAACACGCTTGTTCCTATCTAAGATGTTCATTTGCGCTTAACTGTGATGAAGGTGATGATCCGTGACACTCATCACCATTCTCAACCCATGAACGTATGCTTGACAATCACCTCCGTTCTATATCAGATTGAATGAGTATCCCTTAGATCTCTTAATCAGAATCTTCGTGGTATAAGCTAGAATTGATGGCGGCATTCATGAGAATCCGGAAAGTCTAAACCTTGTCTGTGGTATTCCGAGCAGGATTCAAGGATTGAATGACTGTGACGAGCTTCAAACTCCTGAAGGCTGGGCGTTAGTGACAAACGCAAAGGAGTCAAGGGATTCTATTCCAACCGGATTGAGAACTAACCGGTGATTAGCCGTGCTGTGACAGAGCGCGTGAGCGTAGTTTTCACTGGAAGGATGGAAGGTAGCCATTGACAACGGTGATCCACCAACACACAGCTTGCAATAGGAGGACGTGCGTGCGTGAACAAGAAGACAGAGGAAAGCAGAGATTCAGAAGACAAAGCATCTCCAAAACTCCAACATATTCTCCATTACTGCATAACAAGTAACCTTTAATCCATACTCTCTTGTTTATTTGCAATTCAACTGATAAACATATTTGACTTCCTGACTAAGATTTACAAGATAACCATAGATTGCTTCAAACCAACAATCTCCGTGGGATTCGACCCTTACTCACGTAAGGTATTACTTGGACGACCTAGTGCACTTGCTGGTTAGTGGTACGAGTTGGGAAAAGTGTGATTCACAATTCGTGCACCAATGGATCAATACTAATTTTCATTATTCTTCTTCTATCTTCCCTCTTAATTTTACTTGAAAGCTTTCGATCTTCATCCAATTGAGTAGTTATCTTGGAAGAGAAGCTATTCAAACTTGGATCTCTTTTGAACCTTGAAAGTTTTTACTTGACGACAAATTCGGTACACTTGCCGAAGGGAGATTTGTTGAGAGACAAGTTTTCCGTGCATCAGTAGGGTGTCACGAAATTAATCTTGATTATTTGTGTTTGAGTTGTTTGAATGTTGTATAAATTGGCTGTGCTAAAAATTGGTTGCATATATGATTGATTCTTGGTGAAAATTTGGTAAAATTTTGATGAAATTTGATGAAATTCAAGCTTTAAAGTTCATGTTCTTGGGCAGCTGGAAAAATGAAACCCTAAGCTTAAATTGAGGTTCAATTTGTGTTGAAATGATATAGAAAAGATGGGATTTTAGTGGCTGCTAATTTATTATGAATGGTTTTAATAACAGAAAAATAGACAGAAATTAGTGAACGAACTAGGGCAACATAGTTAGTCCTTGAGTTGCGGTTAGGGTTAAGTATAATATGAAAAGTTAAACTGTTTCAGTATAGACTTAATGAACCTATACTTGGGACAGGCAAACTATTCATACCGAAATTTACATAAGCTTTAAATACATACGTTAAGCAGAGAAAAGAGTAACCAGAGCAGAGTAAAGAGATACAGAGAACAGAGTAACCAGAGTAGAGAAAAGAGATCAAGAGAAAAGAGAATATGATACAGAAAAATGGTTTGAGTTGAGATATTGTAAAAGTGAAAGATGTAAAGTTTGTATAGTATGATCGAGTTTGTATAGTATGATTGAACAGAGAAAGAAAGAGGTATTGCATAAGAATGTCAAAGTGATGATGAATAAAGAGAATGATAATGAATGATGATAATGAGAATAGTTATGTGATGATTTGTTTCTTGAGGCAATCCAAGAGATATTTATTTGTTGCTTGAGGCAACTCAAGAGATGTGTTTATTCATTTGTTGCATCAAGGCAACTCCAGAGTTATTTGTATGATCATCTGCTGCACTGAGGCGGTCAGATAGATGGTGGTACGACCACTGAGAACGCTTTCCTGGGATACCTTGCTATAATACTTTGCTGTAAGACAGAGGTTGCTTACAGAGGTATCGAGATGAGTGTGCTCCTGTAAGACAGAGGTTGCTTACAGTGAGTGTGTTGTACTCATGTAAGACAAAGGTTGCTTACAGTGAGTGTGTTGTGCTCTTGTAAGACAGAGGTTGCTTACAGTGAGTGTGTTGGGCGTATATCAGCTAATAAGTGCCGCCACGCAAGACAAAGGTTGTTTGCAGTGGATACCCTGCAAAACAAAGGTTGCTTGCAGTGGGTGTTGCCAACAGGAAAGCCTTATCCAGACAGAGGTTACTGGGTAACGTCGGGAGCGGGTATGTAACCGACAAATGAGCTCATTACCTGCACTAGGGCTAGACATGCATCATTCTTGCTTGCACATCATTCTCTGTTACATTCCTTTCTGAGTGTGGTCTATTTCTTTATGTTTGTCTGCTTGCATGTTATTTCTGTGTTTTATTTTCTTGTATTCTTTTGATTGTGTTATGCTTTCTGTTGTCTCTACTTTCTCTTTCTATCTTTATTTTCTATTTACTGCTTTACTATATTATGTTATTTGTCTATTAATCAACCCCAAATTAATGAACTTAACTAATAACCCCGGCCCTACTAAGAACTCCCCAGTTCTTACCCCTTCTCTCTCCCTTCCCCCTTCAGATGGAAGCAGGAGTACCCTTCCGTAATCTACCGATGACCGTTTCGCAAAGAGGATTCCGCTCTAGGTAGATCATACCGGAAACTGAGCGCTACCAATTTGTCTTCCTAATTATTATCTATTATTTATCATATGAGCCTGATTCGTTGTTAAAAGCGTAGTTAATTTGCGAGGTGTATTTTTTTTTTTTGAAAATGTTTGGATTAATAGACAGAATCATTTATAATCAATTCACAAATAATAACAGATAAAACAGTTATAAACAACCACACATAAATACATCACAAGTAGTTGACAACATTTGGTGATTCAGCCTTTATTAGAATATAGATTGTTAGTTAGAACACCCCTAGATATAGCTAAATAATATCTATATACATGTATATACATACAACATCCCAGGTCCTGACCTGTTCAAGAGGTCCCTAAGCTGGCACCTAGGCTAGCCTAAACTCTATACTCACCTAGTCCCTCTAAACTACTAAAGCGAGGGAAAGTACGTTCTAGGTCTTCAAAACTCAAGTTAGGTGGAACGTCATCAAAAGATAGAACATCATCTGCTACTCCTCTGAATGATCAGACTTTTCCACAGGACGTCTCTCTGGTACCTCATGAAGTAGCCACACAATAGGAATCTCGTACACAGGATTTAGGTTAAAGTGCGCATACGAACGGGGTGCAGACGTTGGCTGGTCTGACAGTATATACATATAATCAGAGAACGATATTCACCCTAGACTCAGAAGACTATCTAGAGCAGAATCCTCTTCTTGCGAATGGTCATCAGCGAACTATGGTAAGGTACTCTTACTTCCATCTGAAGGGGAAGGGAGAGAGAAGGGGTAAGAACTTAGGAGTTCTTAGTAGGGTCGGGGTTATTAGTTACGTTCACTAATTCTATGTTGTTTAGCAGACTATTAGCAGAATACAAAGAAGCAGTAATTAGAAAACACAGATAAGTAGAGAAGATAGAGAAAACAGATAGCAGAACACAAACAGAAGAATACAAGAAAATAACACAAGCGCAGAGAATGGAATACAAACAAGGAAAGCATACATTCATACCACAATCATAACAAAGGAAATGCACAACCAAGTATGATGCATGTCTAGCCCTAGCGCAGGTAATGAGCTCATCTGTCGGTTTCTACCCGCTCCCGACGTAACCCAAAGCAGCTGAAACGGGTATGGTTTTCCAGTCAGCATAGGTACAGTTCTCACTAACCGACGTATGCGCCATATCCTCTGTAAGCAAACTCTGCCTTACAGGTGGCGGTATTCCAGCCGTGTATGAAATCATATTCTCTGTAAGCAATCCTTCCCTTACAGGTGCGGCATTCTAGCAGTGTATGAATTAATATCCTCTGCAAGTGATCCCAGGTTATCAGTTGCAGGTACAACTCTCAATAGCTGTGTAACACTGGAAAACGTTCTGTGGTCGTACCACTATCTATCTGACTGCCTTCACGCAGTAGATCATTACATAATCATTCTCATTATCATCATTCATCATTTTCACATTCTTATGCAGTACCTCTTTCTTTCTCTGTTCAATCATACTATACAAACTTTACATCTTTCACTTTTACAATATCCTGGCTCAAACCAATTCCCTTTATCATATTATTCTTTTCTCTTTGTATCTCTTTACTTTACTCTGGTTACTCTGTGCTCTGTGTTACTTTATTCTGCTCTGATTTCTCTGTTTAACATGTGTATTTAAAGCTTATGTAAATTTCGGTATGAATAGTTAGCCTGTCCCAAGTATAGGTTCATTAAGTCTGAAACAGTTTAACTTTTCATATAACACCTAACTCTAGTCGCAACTCAAGTACTAACTAAGTTGCCCTAGTTCGTTCACTAGTCTCTGTCTATTTTTCTGTCATTAAAATTTTATAGACTTTTTCTTTGGTTTTTATCTTTTCTTTAACTTTTTATCTTTTCTTTATCTTTGCCTCACTATCATGTTATTACCACTCCCTAAGTGTTTTATGAAGGTAATTATGAGATTCTGCACTTAAAGTTGTCTTTCTAAAGCTTTTACAGAAAACTGCCTTTTCCGCATTATTTTATTATTTTTATTAAAATATTATTTTTAATTAAATATTATTATTTAATATTTTATTATTATTTATTATTTTAATACTAAATTTTTGAAAATTAACTTACCTTTTACTTTTAACCTTTAAAATTCACTTTTTACCACCCGTAACTTTTAATATTTCTACTTTTACCACCCTAACTTCCAGAAATTACCATATAACCCCTTAAACACCAAAAATTTTACTTCCTTGCCCTTTCTAAGATCTAAAAGGTGTTCTTCAATGTTCTTCACTACACTCAAAGTGTTCTTCGTGTTCTTCGTATATTCTTCAAATTCTTTCTCTGTTTTTACCCGTTTTTCAGTCTTTTCAGCAACCGATTTTTACCAAAATTCAAAATAAATTTTTAAGCCACTAAAACCCCATCTTTTCTACATGATTTTAACATAAATTGAACCTCAATTTAAGCTCTAGGATTTCGTTTTCCAGCAGCCACAAGAACACACATTCATAGCTTGAATTTCATCAAATTTCATCAAATTTTCACCAAAATTTCAACAAGAATTACTCATACAAACAATCAATTTCAAGCACAGCCAAACCATATCATAATCACACAATTCAAACACAATCAATCAAGATTAAATTCGTCAATCCCTACCTGGTTTTGCTGCTCCTAATTCGGTTAAACTTTCAGGTGGTCCTTAAGCACTTTTTCCTCCTAAATCACATCAAGAACAACTTTAAATCCAAAAACTCTCAACTGACCAAATTTCACTCAGTATGTTAGGAAGAGATATCTCACCTTATACTTGCTGGAAATTCACGTTTCTTGGCCCTCAAGTCAAGTTAAGCATGATTCCTAAGGAAGAACATCAAGAAAACACATGTTTTGCATGGTTTTCCTTGAAAACCGAATTAAAATGGGAGGGAGACAGACATCTCACCTTATTTTCATCCTTGATAAGTTAC
This sequence comes from Arachis ipaensis, assembly GCF_000816755.2. Taxonomy (NCBI): domain Eukaryota; kingdom Viridiplantae; phylum Streptophyta; class Magnoliopsida; order Fabales; family Fabaceae; genus Arachis; species Arachis ipaensis. Next base: position 77,518,047 of record NC_029787.2, read on the forward strand.
ATGGTTATGTAGAGGAATAAGAGAGGATCATTTTGGTGAAATCGGAGTTTTGATTTGAGTTTTAGTTCAGAAGAAATCAAGCTTTAAAGATTAAGTGTTCATGAAAGTTTATCTCTTTTCTCTCTTGTTATTTTCGGCCAAAATGATGAAATGAGACAGTCTTGGAGGTCTTGGGGGTGTAAGGTGAGTTGTGATCGGTTGGCTTGGAGGTGGATTAAAATAATATTAAAATATCTCTGGTGTACAACTACTAAAACTAGGTGTATCGAAACACTCGTAAAAACATCTCTAAAAATTATTTTCTGAGCTACTAGCATAAATGACACTAGTAACATATTTATTATGATAATAGAACATGTATAATGAGGCCTTAGCATTGCTAAATTCATCAGAGAGTGCTGGTGCTAAGCTGCACCAGTAAACCGTAAACCCGGTTAAACCAATTTTCTGTTTTTAACAAAAACAAACCAGGTAACCTTATAATGTCATTCAAGCATTTTCTAATACTAATATAATGATAATATTATACTATTATCTCTCTCCTCTCATGAATCGAGTCCGGTTCTTCAAATAGAGACTATTTACGAAAATCAGAATCAAAACTGCCAACCGATACGGTTCAAAAACTAGGTTCTTCGCGATTGCATTATCGAGCTTGCCTCAGTGGAGGTTTTAGCTTAAGGATGACATAATGATAATTAGGCTTGAGATGATTGATGATATAGCAGAGATGTTCCCTTTACTGATCTTCCAGAGAAATCCGTACTTTCAGAAAAGATCTCATGTACTCGAAAATCAGGGTTGTTACACTGATCATGTACAGCCTTCATCTTCTCCTTGTACAGTCTTGAGTTCTCATAAGCTTCTAGGCGAAGGCTCTTCAGTTCCTACAGTTGCAACTTCCTTTCAGCTCCGGCTTTTTCAATTCCCATGTTGCATTCCTTTACTGCCCAAAAGGCTTTGTGCTCTACTTCAACAGGGAGATGACAAGCTTTTTCATAAACTAAGCGGAAAGGACTCATCCCAATGGGTGTTTTGTATGCTGTTCTGTATGCCCAGAGTGCATCTTGTAGCCTGGTGCTCCAGTCTCTTCTATGAGGTTTGACTATCTTCTGCAAGATACGCTTTATCTCTCTATTTGACACCTCGGCTTGCGCATTAGTCTGAGGATGGTAGGCTATTGTAACTTTATGAATTATCCCATGCTTCTTCATTAGTTCTGTTAGTCTCCTGTTACAAAATTGGTGCCTTGATCACTCACGATTGCTCGTGTTGATCCAAAGCGACAAATAATATGGTTTCTCACAAAGGAAACAACAATGTTAGCATCATCATTGCGGGTAAGAATTGCTTCCACCCATTTGAAAATGTAATCCATAGCTAACAATATATAGAAATAACCATTAGAAATGGACCCATGAAGTCAATTCCCCAAACATCAAAAATTTCACAGAAAAGCATAATTTGTTGAGGCATCTCACCCCTCCTGGATATATTACCAAATTTCTGGCATGGAAAACAAGATCTACAAAATTCAGCAGCGTCCTTAAAAAGAGTAGGCCACTAGAATCCATAGTCTAAGATTTTTCTAGCAGTTCTTTGAGGGCCAAAATGTCCTCCACTCTCAGATGAGTGACAGGCCTCTAAGATGGACCGAAATTCTGATTGAGGCACACACCGTCTAATTACCTGGTCAGCGCCACATCTCCATTAATATGGGTCATCCCATATATAATATTTAGACTCGCTTTTCAGCTTATCTCTTTGATGCTTAGAAAAGTTCGGAGGGAAGGTGTGGCTAACTAGATAATTAGCTACAGGTGCATACCAAGGAACTATCTCAGATACTGCTTGCAGGTTATCAAATGGGAAATTATCAGCTATAGGAGTGGAGTCATCTGTAATATGTTCAAGGCGACTCAAGTGGTCTGCCACTGAATTCTGGTTACCACTCCTGTCCTTAATTTCCAAATCAAATTCTTGTAATAGCAGTATCCAACGTATAAGCCTTGGTTTGGACTCCTTTTTAGCTAATAAATACTTTAGAGCTGCGTGGTCTGAATACACTACTACTTTAGTACCAAGTAAATAGGCTCGGAATTTATCCAGAGCAAAAACAATAGCAAGAAGCTCTTTCTCAGTAGTAGTGTAATTCGACTGAGCGGCATCTAAAGTTTTAGACGCGTAAGCAATAACAAAAGGATCCTTACCTTCACGCTGAGCCAGTGCTGCTCCTACGTCATGGTTGGAAGCATCGTACATTATTTCAAATGGTTGGCTCCAGTCTGGTCCTCTTACAATTGGGGCTTGAGTCAGTGCGGTCTTCAGCTTATCAAACGCTTGTTTGCAATTTTCACTGAACTCGAACTCAATATCTTTCTGCAGTAATCTGGATAGGGAAAGTGCTACCTTACTGAAGTCCTTAATGAATCTCCTATAAAAACCTGCATGGCCAAGGAAAGAACGGACCTCCCTCACAGAAGAGGGGTAAGGTAAACTAGAAATAACATCCACCTTTGCTGGATCTACAGAAATGCCAGTGTTAGACACAACATGTCCTAGTACAATCCCTTGTTTAACCATAAAGTGACATTTTTCAAAATTTAATACCAGGTTTGTACTGACACATCTATCTAATACTCTAGATAATCCATCTAAGCAAAGGCTAAAGGAATCACCGTATACACTAAAATCATCCATAAAAACTTCCATACAGTCCTCAATAAGATCAGAGAAAAGACTCATCATGCACCTCTGGAAAGTAGCTGGTGCATTGCACAAGCCAAAGGGTATTCTCTTGTAAGCATAAGTCCCAAAAGGACATGTAAAAGTGGTCTTTTCCTGATCCTCAGGAGCTATATGAATCTGGAAATAACCTGTGTAACCATCTAAAAAACAATAATGCGATTTACCTGACAGGCGATCTAGCATTTGATCAATGAATGGAAGAGGATAGTGATCCTTACGGGTTTCTTGGTTGAGGCGTCTGTAGTCAATGCAGACCCTCCAAGCGTTCTGAACTCTGGTTTTCAGGAGCTCTCCATGTTCATTCTTCACTGCAGTGACTCCAGCCTTCTTTGGCACCACTTGTAATGGGCTTACCCATTCACTGTCTGAGATGGGATAGATGATATCTGCCTCTAGTTGTCTGGTCACTTCCTTTTTGACAGCCTCTAGGATAGTGGGGTTCAGTCTTCTCTGGGGTTGACGGACAGGTCTTGCTCCCTCTTCTAAAAATATCCTATGCTCACAGACTTGAGGGTTTATGCCTACTATGTCTGCCAAACTCCACCCAATTGCCTTCTTGTGCCTCCTCAGCACACCAAGTAGCTGCTCTTCCTGTTGAAAAGTGAGTTCCCTTGCAGTGATAACCAGAAACTTCTACCCGTCTTTAAGGTAAGCATATTTGAGGTGTGGAGGAAGGGGTTTTAATTCTAACTTCTGATCATGGTCAGGCTCTGGGTTGTCTGGAGCTGGTAACAGTGGTAAGGCACTGTCATTGTCCTCTGAGAATGTCCCCACACTTGGGCCTTGTCCTGTGTGCTTCTCTTCAAATTCCTCCTGGTGGACTTCAGCCAGGGTTTCATCTATAATGTCACACTTGAGGATAGAGTGATCCTCCAGTGGGTGCTTCATATCTCCGTTCAGATTGAAAATCACTACTCGGCCATCTATTTCAAAAGAGTATGTTCCTGAAAAAGCATCTAATTTAAACTTTGAGGTCTTCAGGAATGGCCTTCCGAGTAGGATTGATGATGGCTTATCTGAGGCATTCTGGGGCATCTCCAGGATATAAAAATCAATGGGAAATGTGAGCCCCTTAATGCCCACTGATACATCTTCAGAAACTCCAGCCACTGTGATAATGCTTTTATCTGCTAACACAAAACGAGCTGCCGACCTTTTTAAGGAAGGGAGCCTCAAAATATCATATATAGACAAAGGCATTATACTTACACATGCTCCTAAATCACACATGCAATCAGAAATTATCACACTACCAATAGTACAATTAACTATACAAGGACCTGGGTCACCACACTTTTCAGGTAAACCTCCCATTAAAGCAGATATGGAACTTCCTAAAGGAATAGTTTCTAATTCATTAATTTTGTCTTTATGTATACATAAATCTTTTAGAAACTTTGCATACTTAGGTACCTATTGAATAACATCAAATAGAGGAATAGTTACCTCAACCTTTTTGAATATCTCTACCATTTTTGGATCAGGTTTCAGCTGCTTCTTGGGCTTCCTTGCAAGTTGTGGAAATGGAATGGGAGTGGCGTTTTCTGCAGTGTCTGCGCCTTTTAGTGCCTCCTCTTGTGGTTGCACTTCTTCTTCTTCAGCCATGTCCTGTATGTCCTCTTCCTCTTCAACATCTTCTATTTCCACTACCTCTTCAGCTGAGGCGTGTTCTGGTGAGCTTGGCTCCTCTTGGTTCCTCTCCTGCAGTGTGGTTCCGGACCTTAGGGTGATGGCATTAATACCACCCTTGGGATTAGGTAATGGTTGAGAGGGAATCCCACTGGAGCTCAAAGGTTGATTATTGGAGTTATTCATTGATCCAATCTGTGAGACAAGAGCTTGCAAAGTAGCGTTCAGACCATTTAGAGTGGCATTAACATTGTTTTCCATGGTCTGCTGTCTCTGATCAATAGATTGTAGTAAGTCGTCATTGGCAGATGAAGAAGGATAAGTAATTTGAGAGGTCTGCTGTAGGGTATTCTGTGGTCCTTGGGATTGCCTTAGGTGAGGTGCTCTGTAAGGCTGATTCTGATTCTGCTGCCTGTTGTTGTTGTTATTGCACCTCTGATTTTCCTGATTATCTCTGCTTCCTCTGTTGTTGTTGTCTTTCCAATTCTGGTTAGAATTGTCTTGCCATCTGTGGTTGTAATTGCCACCTTGATTGTACCCTTGGTTGGGGCGGTCATAGAAGTTATGTGTGGTTGCCACGGTGTTGTCTTCCTGCTGGAGCTGCGGACATTCGTCAGTATAATGGCTGTAATCAGCACAGATTCCACAAACTCTTTGTGGGACTAACTGTTGGTTTTGCTGTGGTGGAGAAGGTTGAGCTTGTTGAACTTGTTGTTGGTTCAATTGCATCTGCTTCAGCAAGTTGGTCATTTCACAGATACTCTGAGTTAAAGCAGTAGTCTCTCTGCTAGAGGATACTTCTGCAACGGCTTTTTCACGGCCTTGTTTCTGCCTGTGATTCCTAGTAGATTCAGCTAAGTCACTGATCAATTGCCATGCCTCATCAGTGGTCTTGTACTTTTTCATAGACCCATTGCTAGCACTTTCCAATGTGGTCTTATCTTGGGGCCTCATGCCCTGTGTGACATAACCGAGTAACACTATCTTGTCAATCATATGGTGGGGGCAAGCTTCCAGAAGGTTATTCAAGCACTCCCAGTATTCATAGAGAGTTTCAGAGTCATCCTGAACAATCATGGAAATGTCTTTCCTCTGTTTATCAGTAACTTCAGCTGGAAAGAACTTTTCCAAGAATTCTCTTCTCAGTGTATCCCAGTTGGATACAATTGCTGCTGGTTGAGTGTAGTACCACTCTCTTGCCTTCCCCTCAAGATAAAATGGGAAAGCTTTCAGCAAAATTGAAGTTTCATCTGCACCATCACGCCTGACAGTAGAACAGGCTGCCTAAAAATCTCTCAAGTGCTTGATAGGCTCTTGAGCAAGTAAGCCATGAAACTTGGGAATCAAATTGAGCAGTGCGGTCTTTATTTCAAAGTCTATAGCCACCGCTGGGTGATGCGATTGAAATGGTTGCATTGTAAAATTAGGGGCTCCAGCCTCTTGGATAGTAACTCTCCTAGCTGCTGCCATGTTACCTGCACGTAAAACAACCAAATCAGTAGAACGGGGGCTGGTTTCTTTCTCAAGTGACGTTTTAGATCCGCCCTCAGAGAGGACTAACCGACGCCGAGCTTGCCTTGTTCGTGAAATAGTTCTTTCAATCTCAGGATCGAATACTAGCAAGCTTGGGTCAGGAAGCGAACGTGTCATCTAACAAAAGAAACAAGCAGCTCATAGTAGCAAAATAAAATAAAATGCAAATAAATAAATTCCAATTAATAACTTTAGCACTCTATTGCAACTCCCCGGCAACGGCGCCAAAAATTGATGTGGGCGGAAATTGGCGAGTTAAGAATGATTATAAAATATGCGTTGCAAGTATAGTTCTCAACCAACCAGAAATTCGCTTATCAATTTAGAAGGGTGTCACAGAAATTAAAATTAAAATACTAGGAGTATGAATCCCAGGTCGTCTCCCAACGAGTTGCAGAAAAGTGTGCTATTTTATTAATCAGATGTTTTCAAAAAGGTTTGAGTTGAACGGTAGAAAATTAAATTAGAGAATTTATATAAAATTAAATAAAAGCCTTGACTGGGAGTTGATTAGCTGGAAGCCCTATTCTTGTTGGAGTACTCTCAAGATCAATTGACAATTGAGGGTTATTATGTTTAGTTGTCCCTCACTAAGTAAGGGAAAGTCAAACAAGTTGGAATGCTATTTCTATCCACAAGTTCCAATCTTCTCTTAGGAGGATTGGTGTCAGTGACTAGAGAGCAATTCAACAATAAATCCAGTTACAATCTTTCTCTTGAGCATCCCAACTCAAGGGTTCCATTCAATCAACTCCCCATCAAGTTAGGGAACTACTCGCTCATTGTAAATGTAAAATTCATAACATAAGAAAGGGAATTAAAGGAAGACATGATAAATAATGATAAGAGGATTAATTGAAAATAAAAGTAATTCTTGTATTAATAAATGCTAAAATAATCCAATAGTAAAATTAAGTAAATTAAGGAACATGGAAGAGTAAGAGACAAGTAAAGAGAACGAACTAGAATGTCAAAGTCTTGATGAGGCAATAACTCTTCTCAATATCCCAATGCAAAAACAATGAAAAATAACGAATCCTAAAAACTATGAATGTGTAGAGAGAAAACCTAGAAGAGAGGAAAACTAGATCTCAAAAACTAAAACTATGCGGAATGAATGTTGTTCTTGGTTTCTGCATGTTCTCTGGCTCTAGTCTGCTTTTCTGGGCCGAAAACTGGGTCAAAATAAGGCCTGAAATCGCCCCCAGTAATTCTGCAGATTATGCAGATCGTGCATGTCACGCGGACGCGTCATTCATGCGGATGCGTCATTCAGCGTTCTGTCTTGCGACGCGGTCGCGTCGTCCATGCGGCCGCGTCACTTGTGCTATTCCATGCCGCGCGGTCGCGTCATCCATGCGGCCGTGTCGCTTTTCGCTGGTCATCTCCTCAATTTCTTGTGTTCCTTCCATTTTTGCAAGCTTCCTTTCCAATCTCCAACTCATTCATGCCTTATAAAGCCTGAAACACTTAACCCACAGATCACGGCATCGAATGGAATAAAGGAGAAATAAAATACATAATTAAAAGTCTCCAGGAAGCAAGTTTTCAATCATGCAATAACTTTAGGAAGGAATTATAAATGCATGCTTATTTAATGAATAAGTGGGTAAAGATGATGATAAAACCACATAATTAAACACAATATAAACCATAAAATAGTGGTTTATCAACCAGCGAACTTGTCTTGTTTTCTAACAACTGGCTTTCCCTCCAATTAACAAAAACTAATAGAACTAACTTAGTCTAACTTGTCTTAATCGGCTTTTTTTACTTTGTCAATGACATTATCCTTTTCATCCTTCCTCAAACTTAGGGGGGACACTATGACCAACTTAAGTTTGTCTTCAAATCTAGTGAACAGAATTGTAGATAATGACGTAATGAATATGTCTTGACACTTAGATCATATTCTCGGATGTGCGTAACTAAAAGCTAGGGCGGTGTGACCTTGTCTTTAGGGGTGAGTACGGGTAGTGGGTATCCAATTACCCGTCCGAATCCAAACCGAACTAATTAAATTGGTTCTGAATCCAATGACTCTCTCTAGTAATTGGTTTAGGTGATGGTTCTGGGAGTGCAGAACCCGAACTAATCCGTGGACTCGACCATGTGTTAATTAAATAAAAAAAATTTAAATATTATATATATATATGCCTTTTAATGATTTTGTGTTTCTCTATATTGCACTTTTGTATTTAGCTTTTAATGTATTTGGTGTTTAACATGTTTGGATTTTAATATGTTTAATGTTTAATTTGTTTGGATTTTAATGTCTTTAGTGTTTAACATGTTTGGATTATTTCTATTGATTCTACATGTTTATTGTACTTATAGAATTTTTAAGATAAAAATTATTTTTTTATGAATTTCTATTTCGTCGGGTACCCAATTACCCGAACCGAACCAACCCGTTCTTAATCGATTTGGTTTGGTTCGGAACATACACAAAAAAATGTAAATCCAAACGAAACCAAACCAATTACAATTCAATTAGTTCAGTTCTAATTTCACCCTAAACCCGAACCAACGCGACCTGTGTTCACCCCCAATTTGTCTCGAACAAAATATAGGCTTAATTCGGAATGTTTGAACCTGCTATGAAGTATAAGATTAGCTACAAGAAGGCATGTACTCTTGTTGTCATAGTAGATAGTAAGAGGCTGACTAAGAGGCATGTCCAGCCCATGAAAAAGATTTCTCATGAACGTTATCTCAGCTTCTGCCACTAGTAGTGCTGAAATTCAACTTTAGTTCTAGAGCGGGTCATTGCTTGCCGTTTGTTGTATTTCCAAGCCACCAAATCGTTTTCTAAATAGACACAGTATCCAGTCATAGATTTACAATTGTATCTATCTAGCACGTCATAACCAATGCTAATCACTACTATTAAGCTTATTCTAGGGACTCTAGACCCAACATATTAAGCATATTATTATGAGCCTTTATCGCTTATCGAGATCGTGAGTTAGCCAATATATAAGGTATAGCTGATGGAGGATAAATGTCAGTCTAAAATTTTTCAATAGAAAAGAATTTCGTTGTAAGCATAGTCTAAACCAACAATTGACCCTCAATCAAAGTTTAGAAGGTTGTCACAATACAAAACCGGAAGTATTAATCCTGGGTCGTTCTCCGTAGGAATTGCAATCAAGTGCTCAAGTATTGGCTATGAAGGAAATCGGGAATGAGGTAGCAATTGACAAGAAATGTAAATAGTAAGAAAATAAATGACAATTAACTAATAAATGAAAGAAAATTCAAATGCTAAAAAGGGTCTTGGCAAGGGTTGATGGTTAGGGACCTCTATCCTTGTTACTAACCACAATATGATAATTACAAGGATCAATCCCACTTTGTCATCCCCAATAGCAGAGGAAAGTCAAATGGGCTTAATTAATCCTAATCCATAAGTCCTAGCCAACTCACTAACTAACTTAGTGAGAGACTAGAGTCAATGGAAACAAATTATTAATCACTTGGACATTAGTAACTCAAGGTTACCCAAGTTACCAACCCAAGCCAAGAACAGAAAAATCTAATCCATGACTAAAAGAAACATTTCATCAAACATCTAGAGTGCAATAAAAGCAAACATCATAAAATGCAAGAATTAATAAAAACCATAACTAACTCATGTAAGAAATCAATAACAGCAACTAAAGCAAATATCAAAAGACATGAAAACATAAAAACACATTAAAAAGGAATTAAGATTAAGAAGAGAGTTCATGAACTAAAATTGGCAACATGAAAGAATTAACAAGAGAAATAGATAAACTAGGATACTAGAACAATAAAAAGTAAAGAAAACTAAATTAAAACAATATTGAAACCTAAACATAAAAAGAAATTAAACTAAGAAACCCTAAAACCTAGAGAGAGGAGAGAGCCTCTCTCTCTAGAATTCTCTAACTATCTAAAAACTAACTAATGGAATGTATGTCCTTGATTCCCCCCTTTCCCCCATCAATTCTTGGCCTTTTCTCATTCAGAATCAAGTTGGATTTGGGCCTGGAGTCTCTCAGAAATCACCAGCCATGTTTTCCATAATTGAGTCACGTGCTGAACGTCATGCGTACGCGTCAGATGAATTTCACAATTGTCACGTGTCCGCGTCCTCCACGCGTGCGCGTGGGAACCAGTGACTCCAAATCCCTATTCTTCATGTTCCTTCCATTTTTGCCTGCTTTCTTTCCATCCTCTAAGCCATTCTTGCTCTATAGATCTTGAAATCACTTAACAACACATCACGGCATCGAATGGTAATAAGAGAGGATTTAAAATTTAGCATTTTTAAGGTCAAAGAAGCATGTTTTGAACTATGAAGCATAATTTGGAAGAAATCATAAAAACATGCAATTTATATGAATAAGTGTGACAAAAATTGACAAAATCCACTCGATTCAATCTAAAATATACTATAAAATTGTGGCTTATCAACCTTCCCACACTTAAACATTAGCATGTCCTCATGCTAAGCTGAAGAAAACCAAAAAGGGGTGAAGGGGAATGGTAGGGCTTATGAAATGGAACCTATCTACATTAATGCAACTAAATACAAAATGCTTCTACCTACTTGGTTAAAAATGAAGCAACCTCCAAAAGCATGAACATGTAGGGCCAAGATAGTATGATGATTCATGAATTCCACCAATTCAAATATCAACATGAAGTGTAAATAAACTTGCAAGAAGAAAGCTCGTGAAAGCAAGGAACAAGGGATTGAGCATCGAACCCTCACCGGAAAGTGTTTGCACTCTAGTTTCTCTAGTGTTTGAGGGTTGATTCTCTCAATTCTCTACTAATCTTGCTTTCTAAGGCTTTCTCTTCTTCTACCAATCAACATATATTCAATGCATGGATACATATATTAAGAGGTCTTTTCAAAAGTTGTAATGGGGTTAGGGTCAAGGTAAGATTGTATTTGGTCAAGTGGACAAAAATTTGAATCCTTGATCAACCTAAACTTTCCACCTAACCTAAGACAATCCATGTAATCTAAATGCAAAATCTAACTACCCACTGAATATCTTTTCTACATATTCATGCATCCCAATTTTAAACACAATTCATATGCATTGCTATCATTACTTACTTTGGGGCATTTTGTCCCCTTTTTATTGCTTTCTTTTTCTTTTTCTTCTTTTTTTTCTTTATATATATATATCTGTGTGTGTGTGTGTGTGTGTGTGTGTGTGTGTGTGTGTGTGTGTGTGTGTGTGTGTGTGGAAGAAAATATATATATATAT
>NC_029787.2:77529250-77544758 GCF_000816755.2 Arachis ipaensis
TATATATATATATATACACAAGTGATTAATGCATATGATTAAAGTATTGAATGCATGAATATTCGCCCAAAGATTTTTGTCACATTTTTACATAAAGTATAAAATACCCAATTCCCAAATCAAATGTTCCCAAACCCAATTTTCCCACACTTAAATTGTGCACACTCTCACTAGTCTAAGCTAACCAAGGATTCAAATTAAGGACATTCATTGTTTTTCGCTTAAAGTTAGTGATGTGCTAAAATAAAGAACAAATAAGGTTAAACAGGCTCAATATTGGTTTGCAAAGGATGATGAAATGGTAAGGCCATTTGGGTATGTGCGCTTTAGTGAAACAAAGGCTTCAATCACATAAATGCATTCATACATTGAACAATGGATATACAGAACCAAGCAAGACAAAGATCACAATCTTAGAGGGAACAACACACACCAAAACAAAATATTGGTTGATAAGATGCAACCAATCAAATAGGCTCAAAATCTCACTAGGCTTGTGTGTTCTAGCTCTAAAACCATGTTACAAAATTAATTCTATCAAGCAAGTTCAACAAAATTTTTTTATTCAAATTGGTGGAATGCCCTAAAACAATTTTCTTGGGAAAAAAATTCATCATTTCAACCAAGTAGTCCTATCACAAAAATGGGTAGAATATGTACAAACTCTATATCATGCAAACTATCATGCACCAACTAACTACAAAAAAGCAAATTATACTAACTAACAAAGAAAATTACGATTTAGGTGTTGGAAAGAGGAGTTATTATCCATGAAGGTCGGTTACCGATGGTGCATTTAAAGATGAGTAAGGGGGTACGGAATCACCACATTTAATGGCCTAAGGATGGTGTGACAGGGGCGCCTCCATGTCCACCTCTCGATTGCATTCTTTGCCAAAATTCAAAGTGGACTCCGGAGTGTTGGTCTCCTCTAAAAGTGGGTAGATGGCCAAGGTGCTTGTGGTGATGTTATGATGTTGGAATTGCCGGTTGGCTACCTTCCTAGGAGCTTGTGATGGGTAAAATCTGTATCTCTACAAATTTCCTTCGGCAAGTATACCAAATTTGTCGTCAAATAAAAACTTACAGTAGAGTGAGGTCGAATTTCACATGGATTGATTGGTTGAGAAACTTTAATAAAAGGAGTGTTCTAGTTGATCTAAGCAGATTTAAGTTGAAATTTGCAGAAATTTAAATGGCGGGAAATATAAATAGCAAGAAATGTAAATGACAGAAAAGTAAATGGCAGAATGTAAATGACAGAAAGTAAATTGCAATAAAGTAAATGGGAATGGGAATGATGACATCAAAGTAAATAACAAAATATAGAGAATGGGAAGATAAGAAATGGGAAACTCATCGGGTTCAGGAGATGTTGCATTCTCCGGATCAAGTTCGTTCTCATCTGTTCCTCAATCCATGCAACTCATTGATCTCTTGGCAATCTTAGGTGATTGAATCCCAATTTCTTGGCAATTCAATCTCTCTAAGCTTGAATAATTGCCCAATTTCTTGATTTAATTGCTCATGGGAAGAGATGAAGTACGATCACCGATTATACCACATGTTTTTCTAGATCAAAGTATTGAGAGGATTATATGTCACTATATCCGTCCAACCCCCAACCTAGTCCAACATGAGAAAGCATTTCTAGCATGGTTTCCTCATCCCTTTTCCAAGGCTCAGAGGAAACCCAAGTATGAGCAATTTCTCTTCCAGACAATTGCTCAATTAAATGAAGATCGAAAGCTTTCAAGTAACTCAAAGAGTAAAGAAGAAGAACAATAAGAACTATTATTGATCTATTGAATTACAACAGAGCTCACTAACCCAATGAAGTGGGGTTTAGTTGCTCATAGCTCTGGGAATGGAAATTGGAAATGTAAAGTGCATTGAAAGTAAACTGAATACAAAGAAGAGTGATGAGTCGAATTCACTCCCCATATATAAAAATGATGAATCCGTTCTTTTGGCAAGCGCACCAAAATTATCGTCAAGTAATAACCCACAGTGGAGTGGGATCGTATCCACAAAGATTGGTAGATTTGAGCAATTTTAATCAATTGGTGAATTAGTTAAGCTAAACAATTCAGAGTGTGTTTGCAGAATTGTAAATGAATAGGAAAGTAAATGACTCAAAAGTAAAGATCAGCAGTAAAGTGCAGAAAAGGAAATGGCAATAATATAAAGTGCAGAAACATAAATGACTTAATTGTAAATGGAAATGGGGATTGACAGAATGTAAAGAAAGCTATAAAGAAGGTGGAAGGTAAGAATAAGGGAAATTCATTGAGATCAGGAGATGTTGTTCTCTTTGGATTAAATCTAATTCATCTCATCTTCAATCATGCAACTCATTGACCTCTTGGCAATCAAGATTGATTGAGCCCCAATCCCTTGGTGACTCAATCTCTCAGATCTTGATCAATAGCCAATTCCTTGGTCAAATTGCTCATGAAGAGAGATATGCTTGGTCCCTGATTATACCACACATCATCATAGGTCCAAGTAGAGGGAGGATTATATGTCACCATATCCAAACACCAAAACCCAGATCCTACTCAAGTGTGAGAAAGGATTTCTAGCATGGTTTCATGTTTCCTTTTCCAAGGTTCCCAGGAAACCCATTTTGCATTCAACCTCTTTCCCAAGATGATTGAACACTAACATTAAAACGAAATTCCTTCTAGCAAATCAAAGAGAAGATGAAGAGAAGAAGAAATTCACTATCATTAATCCATCAAGTACAACAGAGCTCCCTCTCTCAATGAGAGGGAATTTAGCTACTCATAGCTCAAGAGAAAGTACAAGAGATGGAAGAGATAATGTGAAAAGTAAATCTAACTATACTTCAACAACTAACAGCTAACCCCCTTTTCCCAGTACTTTCAGGGGTTATTTATACTACTCCTAGCACTAGAATAAAGAAAATACAAAAGAGAAAAGAAAAATACAATTTGGAGGGAAAAAAAACTCAATAAACGTGACCTTCCAGGCTGGCGTGTGATTGGCGTTCAAGTGGCGTGCCACGCCCAGCCTCCAATTTGGCTTGGTGCGCCACGCCCAACTCCTCAAGTGGCACGCTCCATGTGTTTGTGTCCTTGGCATGCCACGCCTTCGAGCCCAAGTGGCATGCCCAGGATCTCCTTAAGCTTTGGTTGGCCTGGCGTGCCACGCCTTCGAGCCCAAGTGGCACGCCCAGCCCTTCTCCTCCTTCTTCTCCTCTCTGGAAAGTTGAACTGGCGTGGCACACCCATTATGTGTGCTTGGGTCCTCTTTCTGGTCAATTGAACTAGCATGGCACGCCCAGGGTCTGGCGTGCCACGCCCATTGTATGTGCTTCACTCTCTTCTCTGGATAATAGAACAGGCGGTGCCACGCCCAGTATGTGACCTGCCACGCCCAGCATTCTTCCTTGGTCTAGTGGCTAGCGTGCCACACCTGGGTCTTCAAGTGGCACGCCCAAGTGAGGATTGAGAGTTGGCGTGCCACGCCTTCAACACCAAGTGGCACGCCCAGCTTTGCTTTGGTATTTTGTAGTGTTGGCGTGCCACGCCTGGGTCTTCAAGTGGCACGCCCAAGAGATGCTTTGAAGCTGGCGTGCCACGCCTTCGATACTAAGTGGCACGCCCAGCTTTGCTTTGGCCTTCTTTTGGGGTTGGTGTGCCATGCCTGGGTCTTCAAGTGGCACGCCCAAGTGAGGACTGAAAGTTGGCATGCCACGCCTTCGACACCAAGTGGCACGCCCAGCTTCTTGGACCTTCAACCTCTTCTCTGGAAACTTGTACTGGCGTGCCACACCCTAATGCTCAAGTGGCACGCCCACTTTTATATGATTCTTTTAAGCCTGGCGTGCCACACCTGACTCTTCAAGTGGCACGCCTAAGTGAGGATTGGAGCTTGGCGTGCCTCACCTTCGACACCAAGTGGCACGCCCATCCTTGCTTTGACCTTCTCTTGCATTGGTGTGCCACGCCTGGGTCTTCAAGTAGCACGCCCAAGTGAGGATTGGGAGCTGGCGTGCAACGCCTTTGACACCAAGTGGCACGCCCATAGTGTGTAATGAGCTTGGTGTGCTACGCCAGCTTTGGCGTGCCACGCCCCTATAGTGGCTTTCAGCATTGCTCTCTGGAAAACTGTATTGCCGTGCCACGCCCAGCTCCTGGTGTGCCACGCCCATATAAAGGCTTTAAGGATCCTTTCTGGAATTCAATACTAGCGTGCCACGCCCAGCTCCTAGCGTGCCACGCCCATACAATTTCATGGCGTTTGTTCCAAGTGGAACGCCAGTTTCACATGCCTAGCTTGTTTTGTTGTTTTCTTCCCTTTTTGTTGCCCTTTTCACCTGAAATTTAGCACAAACCCATTTCAAAGCAATGTACCATAATATTCATCAAATAGTTTATGAATTGCAACGATCAAATGAGATTATGCTCTTTTATGGTCCTTTTTAGGCAAGAAAAAAAGGTAAATGATGCAAGTCATCACAACACCAAACTTAAGCTTTGCTTGTCCCAAGCAAATCAATGTGAGTAGTTCTTAAATGGATTGAGACTTTGACCTTGAATGGATGCAAACATTACCAGAGATAAAGCTAGGTGTTTAACACATGCATGAATATTGTTGTTTTAATGCCACAAAGAACTCCTAGATCCTTGAGGGTTCTTCCAAGTATATGCCTCAGGGGCCCTTTTAATTGATTGTCACCTTGAAGTAGTAAGAGTTATTCACTTTTCTTTTGGTTGTTCTTTTCTTATCAATTTTTATTTTTTATTGACCAAGACTCTAAATGTTTTGTCTCAAGACGACCCTTTAGTTAGGCTTTCAATTAGCACTCCCAAACCAGTTGGCTTTAGGGTACTAGGTGCCGAAACACCCCTAGGAATTTACTTGCCCAGGTCTCTTTTCTTGACACATCTTCACCACAAGCATCTACTAGGATTTCTCACTCTTTTGAGCTTTGTTTAGTGCTTCCTTTCATCCCAGTAGTTGATGCTTAGAGCCTTGGGTTTTTATTTCTTAATACTTCTTGGTTCTATGGATAGTCAAGAAACACCCTTTAGCCTCTACTTGTCATACCTCTCAAGCCTGGTTGCTTTTCATGACTCATTTTCTTTTTTTTTTTTTTGTTCATTCAAGGTTCTACACTTAGTTTCTTATCTCTTAGTTTTTGAGCAGTCCCACTTGGTCTTAGTCTCTTTTACTCTTATTTTTGTAACAACTCACAATAACTCTTATGGACACAAACTATTCTTTTTATTGATGTTGATAAAACTTGAAGTGACATTGCATTTTCTTTCTTGTAATATAAGGGACTCATAAAAGACTTCAGGACATATGAAAACTAAGCATTAAACATAAACTATCCTAACATTGCAACTTATTATCAAACAGAAATTTAAACATAAAGAAAGCTAAACAGAAATTCAGAATTTTAAGAGTGTCAACCATAGGACTTAACAACCTTGAGCAGCTTCAGTTCATTGGCCCTTTTCCTTTGTTTTTCTTTTTGGAGGAGGAAGAGTCATCATCATCCTTCTTGGAGGATTCTTCTTGTGCCTTTGTGTCCTTGGGTTTCCAAAAGCCCAGCCTTCTCATGTAGTTTCTTTCATCCTCCTTATGCTTAGCCATAATTTCCTCTTGTCTCGCACTTAATTCCTCTATCCCTTGCATGAATGTTGGGTATCCAGGGTTCAAGGAAGCTACAGCATTACACAAGTGATTCAGCTTCCCTTGTGTGTTGATATCATATTGCGTCCTTGAAATGGTTCTAGCATCATAAAGATTTCTAAACTCAGCAAGGTTCCTCTGCTGCCATTTGTTTTGCTCCACTATCTTATTGAGTGCACCTTGTATCTCTCCCCAATCGAACTGATCTTGCTGTTCCTTCCTCATGTGCTCCATGCTCCTTTGGAGTTGTTGTATGTTCTCATTCACTTGGTCCCATTGTTTTTGTTGTTCCTTGAGTTGGTTGACATCCTCTCTCAGATGGTGTATGTCTCCTTTCATTTAGTGTATGTTTCCTTGCAGTTGCTCTCAGTTGAATCCTTTAGGAAATTGTTGGTATTATTGGTATGGTGGTGGTTGGAGTGCTAGGTAGTGTGGTTGCTCTTCAGCCCCTTCTTCTTGTTGTGGTTGCCCTTGTGGCACATGAGCATGAGCTCTATGCTCCCTTCTCCTCTCAAGTGGGTTAACAACTACCACTTTGGCCATCTTCTTGATAGTTATAGGCTTATCTTGATCCACTAGAACTTCATCAATGATCATCTCAACCCCTGCTTCATCACATAGCCTTTGAATGATGCTGGGGAAGGCCAACCTTGTACTATCCTTGGTGCTTTTCAGCACCCTATTGATGTTGCTGGCTATCATCTCCCAACATTCATATTCTCTCTTTTTATGATGCTGTATATAAGCACAGCCCTCTCTAGTGTTACCTCAGAGGTGTTGGATGTTGGGTTGAGAGATCTTCTCACAAAGTCTAGCCACTCTCTTGCTTGGGGGCTCAAGTCTCTTCTCCTTAGTTGGTTGGGTCTCCCATCCTTGTCATTTATCCATTGCACATTCAGCACACAGATCTCATTGAGAATTTTATCAAATCCTGGGTCTTGTTGCTTCATTCTTTCTTCATAGCTCTGGGTGGAGCTTGTTTGCTTCACCATCAACATCCTATCTATGTTGGAGGGGATGTAGTCAATGGCCTAACCCCTCACATAGCTAAGATAACCATAGGGTTGCCCAAGCTGAGGCACTGCATTGGCATAGAATTCTCTAACTAAGCTTTCCACCACCTTCCTTGGTGGGTGATAAACCCCATTTTTAGGGTTTAACTTGTGTTAAATTTAGAGGGTTTTGTTAACTTTTCTCCCATGTATCCAATGAAATAGCATGGTTTTGTAAATTCTCCTTTAATTGTGCTTAAGAGTGAAAACATGCTTTTTAAGACTTAAAATAGCTAAATTTAATTCACCTTGATTCCATTAGATGCCTTGATGTGTTTGATAAGTGATTTCAGATTTAGGAGGCAAGGATTGGATTGAGGGAATGAAGAAAAAACATGTAGAAATGGAGAACTCATGAAGAAATGAAGGAATCGCAAAGCTGTCAAGCCGACCTCTTCGCACTTAATCGATCATAACTTGAGCTATAGAGGTCCAAATGATGCGGTTTTAGTTGTGTTGGAAAGCTAACATCCGAGGCTTCGAAATGATATAAGATTTGTCATAATTGTATCGCGTTTAGTAGCGCGCACACGCACTATACGTGTACGCGCCGATGCTGCACGTGATTTATTTAATGCAACTCGTGGCCAGCGATTTTAGAAGCCTTGTAGGCCCAATTCAACTCATTTCTGATGCTATTTAACCCAAGGATTGAAGAGGGATGACACACTTTAGACACTAGTTAGTTTTAGTTTAAGTTTTGGAGGGAAAGTTAGTTTCTAGAAAGAGAAGTTCTCTCTTCTCTCTAGAATTAGGATTAGGTTTAGATCTAGATCTATTTCTTCTTTTTCTCTCTTAATTTTCCTCTTTCATCCTTAATTGTTCTCTTGTAGTTGTAGCATTCTACTTCTCTTGTAATTCCTTTGTATTGTTAGTTGTAGCTTATAAACTTTCTTTTGTAGATCTACATTTCTTCAATGCAATTAGTAAGTTCTTTGTTGTTTCATAATTGTTTTGCCTTTCTATTGTTAATCTCTTGCTTTTATAGTTGTAGATTCATTTAATTCTTGCAATTAATAATGTTTGCCTTTATTGCCTTCTATGTGTTTGTTGAAATGCCTCTTCTAGATATGAGTTAGATTTTATTCCTCTTGGCTTTGGTAGAGTAATTAGTGACGCTTGACTTATCTAATGCCTTTGTTGATTGATAATTAGAAGTTGCTAATTGATTTGGATACCACTAAAGCTAGTCTTTCCCTTGGGAGTTGGCTAGGACTTGTGGAATCAAGTTGATTCATCCACTTGACTTTTCTCCATGGTTAGAGGTTAACTAAGTGGTAGCAATGAACAATTTGTGATCACAATTGAGGAGGATAACTAGGATAGGACTTCTAGTTCTCATATCTTGCTAAGAGCTTTGTTAGTTGTTAGTTTATTTCCTTTGCCATTTATATTTCTTGTCTAAAATCTCAAAAACCCCAAACATAACTCATAACCAATAACAAGGCACTCTATCGCAATTCCTAGGGAGACGACCCAAGGTTTAAATACTTCGGTTTATAATTTTAGGGGTTTGTTTTAGTGACAATCAATCTTTTACATGAAAGGATTAGTGTTGGTTTAGAAACTATACTTGCAACGAGAATTTATTGTGAATTCTAA
Organism: Arachis ipaensis; assembly: GCF_000816755.2. Taxonomy (NCBI): domain Eukaryota; kingdom Viridiplantae; phylum Streptophyta; class Magnoliopsida; order Fabales; family Fabaceae; genus Arachis; species Arachis ipaensis. The sequence goes on from NC_029787.2 coordinate 77,537,575, forward strand.
ACCATCAAAAATCCAATCATCAATTCACTCTAATTACTCGATATACAGGGTTTAATCACTCAAGTCTCATTTAATCATGCTTTCAAGGAATTGCTTTTCATCTAACAATCAACAAGTATTTGATGCATTTATGCAAGTATCATGAGGTCTTTAGAAGGTTGTAATGGGGTTGGGGTAAGGGTAAGATGAATATATGGCTAAGTGGACTAAAAGATTGAATCTTTGATTAGCTTAAGTATCCAACTCAACCTATATCAATCAAATCACAACAATGCATCCTTGCCACCCATTACTACTTTTCACACACACATTCATGCCTTAGTTCTATTCAAAACACATATGAATTTCTTATTCATTTTTTTTCTTTTTCTTTGGGATAACTTTTGTCCCATCTTATTACTATATTTTCTTTTTCTTTCATTTCATTTTTTTTTATTTCTTTTTTTTTCTTTTTCTATGACAAATGCATATGGTTAAAGCAAATTGATACAAGAATGTGCACCCATTTTTCAAATTTTTCAATAATTACCCAAAACAAAATTTTTCTCCACCAATGCTTCCCAAAATTTTCTCCACACTTAAATGACACACACATCTCAACCTAAGCTAATCAAAGATGCAATTCAAGGTAATTCATGGTTTTTCGCTTAGGGTTGATGTGCTAATAATTAGAACCAAGGGGATTAAAAAGCTCAAAAGGGGTGAACAAGGGTAGATGCAAGGGTAAGGCTATATGGGTGAGTAAGCTTAATTCAAAGATGGCCGCAATCATGCTAAATGTATTCAAGACATCAAACATCGAAAATAAAGAATCAAGCAAAACCAAGATCACAATTATAGAAGGAGAAAAATCACACTATGAACAAAATTAGTGGTTAGAATGTGTAACCACTCATTAAAGCTCAAAAACTCACAAGGCATTTTGTTCTATCTCTCTTCTATGTTCCACAAAAATTTATTCAAGCAAGTTTAAAAACAATTTTCCAAATCAATTCAATAGAATGCCCTAAAAATAAAATTCTTGGAAAATTCTTGTTGTTTTTCACCAAAATTATTTCCTATATGTATGTATGATGTGATGGATGCAATTTCAAAAACTTCCCTAGTTCTATTCGTAATTTTCAATATCCAAAAATTAACATGAACAATTAGGACAAAATTGAACTAGGTGCTATACTATTCACATCATCCAATCACAACTTCTATCTATAAAATATATACTTAGAAAAAGATGCAAAAATGTAACATGCAATAGCTAGAAATAAACTATGCATAAGCTAAGATATATATACTAGAAGAAAATGCAATGCAACAATCAAAAGCACTCTAAATATCTACAAGAAACATAATAGAAAGAATCAAAAATAAAGTGCAAAGTGTTCGAAAAAGTAAGTTTACGTCCCAAAATGACGAATCCTCCCCCACACTTAAGCGTTTCACGGTCCTCCGTGCACGAACACAATCCAGGGGGACTGAAGCTTTACACTCCTCCACCTTTAGTTGGCAAATGCAGGGGCTTGGGTTGTATTAAAATTACCAAGTCCAATGCATTCTTGGCATCTCCCTCATCGGTTTCCTCCTCCTCTTTCGGCTCTTTGCCTTCACGTCCCATCCTCAAAAAGAAGGAATAAAGTATAATTAGGAATCATAGGGCAAGTAGCATGAAAAGGTAAAGGAGAGAGTAAATAAGCATCTAATTGAGGAAGTTTGCATAGTATTGTGGTATGATGAAAATGGATTAGCCATGTGTGTATTCCAATTATGCGCACGGTTGCAATACAAACAATGGCCGGCTAAAATGGCATCCACACAATCACAAATAATAATGAGTTCCTCAATTAAATGTCCTAAGATGCAAGTAATGGATGAGCATCATTTAAGCACATGCAAACTTAGGCAACTACAACAAGAGTGAATTGAATTTAGGAAATATTGGATATTGAAGGTGTGCAAGTGAAAGAGCAACATTGATATATAAAATATCACAATAAACAATAACCAATGCAACAATGAAAAGAAAATTACTTATTCATCCTTAGGAATGCTCAAATAATCACATGGTTAAGGTGTTTATTACAAAAAGGTGGCAAACTTGATAGAATCAAGTTAAGTCAACTCAAACAAATGCAAAGCATTAACAAGGAATAAGGACCTTGTGATGTGATTATATCAACTTAAAATCCATGGTGAACAAGCAATTCAATTCAATTCATTAAATTTCATGTGCACTCATAAAAGTTTCACCTAATATGCAACAAAATGTACATGCGCAAATCCAATTAGGTGATAGTAATTCAAGGCAAAGTATAAGTGCATTGATGAAATTCAATCAACAAGCAACCCAATCAATATCAAACAAATACTTGCAACTTATTTAATTACTAAGATGAAAAATGGAATGCAAAGAAAACTAAGGAAAACAAGTAAAAAATATGGAAAAAGCAAGGTAGGGGAGGAATGGAGGAGGTGAAAGTGCGTTAGGGATTAAGAAAAAATGCAAACAAAATTTGCCCAACACAGTATCTGTGCGTACGCACAGGTATGTGTGCGCACGCACACTACATGAAAACAGGGGGGTGTGCGCTCACACAAGGTGTGCGAGTGCTCCGAACAGAGTGGGGATATAGAAGTGTGCACGCGCACAAAGGTGTGCGGGCACACAGAAGACTCTCTTTTTTTTTCAAGCAGGATCATGTGTGCATGCCCACACCGGTCTGTGCACACACACAAGAGCGAAAGGGGCAGGGGTTCATGCGCACAAGCTGTGCCAACGCTCCCACAAGAGTGGTTGTAAGTTGGCGTGTGGACGCATAAGCCTGTGCGGCCGCACAGAGAGCGCGATAAGGAACATGCGTGCGAACGCACAAGGTGGTGCGCACGCACAAACCAAGGAAAACAGGGGAGCGCTGAAGAACAGAAGATTGATGGTTTAGAGATTATAGTAAACTCTCGTTGTGAGTATAGTTACTAAACCAAGCAATCAACCTTTCTTACAAACGTTTTGAAGGAAGGTTAAGTGGACTGATTAGCTTGAGTCTCAAGTCCTAGTCAACTCCTGTGGAGAGACTAGTGTTAGAGCAATCCTATCTCAAGCAGAATCTGCCAATTTCAATCACTTGCTGAGTTTGATAACTCAAGTACTATCAATCACTTGACCAAAGCCAAAAGGGAGAAAAATATCTAAATTAAATTAAAAGCATCAATATAAATAAAGCAAAGCAATCTTAAATCTGAAAATACCTCGAATTGCATTAACAAAAGAAATTAAATCTGCTATAGACGTTCATAAATTTAATTGAGAAAATAAATAAAAAGAACATTGAACCTGGGATCGAGAGTCACTCCTAAAACTAAGAGAAATCATAAATCCTAATCCTAAGAGAGAGGAGAGAACCTCTCTCTCTCTAAAAACTACATCTACTCCTCAAATTGTGAATATGAAAGCTTGTTTATGAATGGCTGCATTCCCCCACTTTATAGCCTCTAATCTGTGTTTTCTGGGCCGAGAACTGGGTCAGAAACAACCCAGAATTCGCTGGTTGCGAATTCAAACATGCTGAATTTTCGTCACTGCGACGCGTCCGCATGGAGCACGCGGGCGCATCGCTTAGAGTCAGAGAAACTATGGCATATTATTTATCAAATCGAAGCCCCGGACGTTAGCTTTCCAACGCAACTGGAACTGCATCGTTTGGACCTCTGTAGCTAAAGTTATAGCTGTTTGAGTGCAAAGAGGTCAGGCTAGACAGCTTAGCAATTTCTTCAGCTTCTTGTATTCCTTCCACTTTTGCATGCTTCCTTTCCATCCTCTGAGCCATTCCTGCCCTGTAATCTCTGAAATCACTTAACACACATATCAAGGCATCTAATGGTGATAAGAGAGGATTAATATTAGAAATTATAAGTCCAAAGAAGCATGTTTTCAATCAAAGCACATAATTAGAGAGGCAAATGTAAAACCATGCAAATAGTATGAATAAGTGGGTAAAGAGTTGATAAAAACCACTCAAATGAGCACAAGATAAACCATAAAATAGAGGTTTATCAATCTCCCCACACTTAAGCAATAGCATGTCCTCATGCTAAGCTCAAGAAAAACTATAAAGGTGAAGAGGAATGATAGAATGTATGAAATGCAACCTACCTATATGAATGCAACTACATGCAAAAATGTTTCTACCTACTTGGTTAAAAGTAAATAAGTTCTCCAAAACAAACATAAATCAGATTTCACTAATTCAAATTATACAATAAGAGACAAGTAAACTTGTAGGAAGATAGCTCATAAAAGCAGGGAACATAGAATTAAGCACTGAACCTTACTGGTAGTGTATATCACTCTAGTCTCTCAAGTGTCTAAAAAATATGCACAAAATTAAGATGCAATGAATGAAATATGCAAATAAATTAAGTAAAATAAAATAAAAGATAAGAAGAATGAGAAGGGAAAGAAGGGAAGAAGAAGTAAGTAAGAAAGGAGGGAGGAAAAATTAGGATTGGGGGAGAAAAGATAAGATATATGGCAAATTAGGATAAGCTGTGCGGCGCAAGCGACGCGGTCGCGTGGGGCACGCGGTCGCGCGGCTTGCGCTAAAACTGATTGACGCGGTCGCATCAGTCACGCGGTCGCGTGACCCGTTTTATGCTACTGGTGCGAGGGCAGCCTCGCTCTCGCACAACTCTCTGTTCAAAAATCATTAATTGCTAAATATTGGGTGACGCGATCGCATGGGGCATGCGATCGCGCGAGTGGCCACTTAGTAGGATGTGACGCGGCCGCGTGGGGCACGCGGTCACGTGAGATTGACTGCGCATCCAGCGCCAGTCCAGCACCACTCTAGCACAACTTTCGGCTGTGCACCCTTATTACGTCGAAATCCTGGTCACGCGGCCGCGTGGGGCACGCGGTCGCGTGGGAAGCCATTATTCCCATATGACGCGGTCGCGTGGGACGATTTGTGCCATTGGCACGCCTCCAGCCATGCTCTCGCGTGACTCTCTGTTCATTTTATTATTCTCTCCCACACCTGCGACGCGGACGCGTCAATGAGGCGATCTCGTCGCATGAAATTTTTTTTAATCTGAAAAGAAAATGCAAAATGTAGTGTTAATATGAATGTGATGCAAAACTCCAGGTTCAATAAAATAAAATAAAACTTGAAAACAAGTAAAACTAAATAAAAATGAAAAAGGAACGATCATACCATGGTGGGTTGTCTCCCACCTAGCACTTTTAGTTAAAGTCCTTAAGTTGGACATTGGATGAGCTTTCTGTTATGGTGGCTTATGCTTGAACTCATCCAGGAATCTCCACCAATGTTTGTGATTCCAATATCCTCCGGGGTCCCAAACTAGGCATGTAAAGCCCTTAAGAAGCTTCAAACAGATTCTTAGGCTCCTGGGGTGACAAATGTCAGAGCAGATTCCAAGATCCCAAATCTTGCTTTTGCACCCATTTTTGGCGGGATCTGTATTTTTCCAGCCGGGTGATAAGTAATTTGAATTCTCACTGCAGCTACCAAACAGCTTCCTAGACCCATTCAATTGAGCTCTATACCAACCTTTGCGTTCAAATTTAAAGCTTCCAACCATAATGAACCTTGCAGGACAATTCTTACTACTGACCATCTTCCTCTTACTCTTAATGCCACAAAGAGCTCTAAGTTGACCATCCGTCTCCAGTAGCCCATATTCAAGTGGAATTAGAAAGCTAAGGGATATGAATTTTACCCACTTGAATGTTGTGAAGGATGATGGCAACTTAGAGGGAGGTATTTTTAATGAAATTGCAAGCTCCATTCCCTTGTGCTCTTCTCTGATAATTACCACCTCTTTGCAAGCTTCTTCAATTTCAACCTCTTCCTCTTGGCAGCTTTTTTCCAATTCAATCTCCTCTTCATTGCTTTCCAAGGGCATGGGAGGTCGTGCTTCTTCTTCTTGAATCTCCATCAATTGACCGACCTCTTCCAAGTCCTTAATCATGATATACCTTGGAGGTTGTACACCCTCCTCAACATCAAATGCAACCACACTCCTTCAACTTCAAGGGTTTTTACTACCTTCACCCTTAGGGCCTCCTCTAGCTCCTTATGAATTATGGATTCGCGAAGATGATCCCTTCTCTCTTGTTCCATGTCAATAGCATCATTGAGATCATGTTGCTCTTGGATTGATAGATGTGGGTGCTCTTCCATGGATGGTGGTGATGGGATGGAGAGATCATTCTGTGGTTGACAACGAAGTACACTAGAGCTTGAGGGTTGATTGTTGAAGGTATTTGGTGGTCTGATTTGGGCGAAGAGAGCTTGTATAGTAGAGTTTAGATCGGCAAGTGCTTTCTCCATGGAGGTTTGGGGTGGATAGGAGGGTTCATTTGGTTCATATGGTGGTTGGTATGGTGGATACGGGTTAGGGTCATATGGAGGTGAAGGGTTGTAGGTGGCTTGTGAGTATGGTGGTTCAAAGCTGTGTTGAGGAAAGGGTTTATAGGCATATGGTGGTGGTTGTTGATAGTCCATTGGAGGTGGTTGTTGCCATGAGGGTTGATCAAATCCTTGTGGCTCCTCCCATCTTTGATTGTTCCAACCTTGATGCCTGTTCTCATTGTAATTTCTTCTTCCTGCAACATAATTGTAACCAGACTCGTAGCGATGGGGGTGAGAACTCATGATAGTAAACAAAAATTAAAAACAAAAATAAAAATAAATTTAAATTAAAAGGTTATTTAAATTTTTAAATTTGAAAATTAAATTTTGAAAATCAAATTTTGAAATCTGAAAATTGAAATTTTGAATTTTAAATTTTTGAAATTTTGAATTTTGAAATTTGATTTTTGAAATAAGATAAGATAAGATAAAAAATTTTAAAATAAAAACCAATAACCTCTTAATTTATGAAAAAGCAAAAAAATAAAAATAAAAATAAAAATAAAAACAATTAAACAAGCAAAAAGCAAATATTTACAATAACCAATAATGAGGCACACGTTTGCAATTCCCCAGCAACGGCGCCATTTTGAAGAACGGAAGATTGATGGTTTAGAGGTTATAGTAAACTCTCGTTGTGAGTATAGTTACTAAACCAAGCAATCAACCTTTCTTACAAACGTTTTGGTTGTCACAAGTAACAAACCCCTTTAAAATTGATAACCGAGTATTTAAACCTCGGGTCGTCTTCTCAAGGAA
>NC_029787.2:77545588-77573517 GCF_000816755.2 Arachis ipaensis
GTTAATCCCACTTGGTCAGCCTTTATTAAACAAAGGAAGGTTAAGTGGACTGATTAGCTTGAGTCTCAAGTCCTAGTCAACTCCTGTGGAGAGACTAGTGTTAGAGCAATCCTAGCTCGAGCAGAATCTGCCGATTTCAATCACTTGCAGAGTTTGATAACTCAAGTACTACCAATCACTTGACCAAAGCCAAAAGGGAGAAAAATATCTAAATTAAATTAAAAGCATCAATATAAATAAAGCAAAGCAATCTTAAATCTGAAAATACCTCGAATTGCATTAACAAAAGAAATTAAATCTGGCATAGACATTCATAAATTAAATTGAGAAAATAAATAAAAAGAACATTGAACCTGAGATCGAGAGTCACTCCTAAAACTAAGAGAAATCATAAATCCTAATCCTAAGAGAGAGAAGAGAACCTCTCTCTCTCTAAAAACTACATCTACTCCTCAAATTGTGAATATGAAAGCTTGTTTATAAATGGATGCATTCCCCCACTTTATAGCCTCTAATCTGTGTTTTCTGGACCGAGAACTGGGTCAGAAACAACCCAGAATTCGCTGGTTACGAATTCAAACATGCTGAATTTCCGTCACTGCAACGCGTCCGCATGGAGTACGCAGTCGCATCGCTTAGAGTCAGAGAAACTATGGCATATTATATATCAAATTGAAGCCCCGGACGTTAGCTTTCTAACGCAACTGGAACCGTATCGTTTGGACCTATGTAGCTAAAGTTATAGCTGTTTGAATACGAAGAGGTCAGGCTGGACAGCTTAGCAATTTCTCCAACTTCTTGTATTCCTTCCACTTTTGCATGCTTCCTTTCCATCCTCTGAGCCATTCCTACCCTGTAATCTCTGAAATCACTTAACACACATATCAATGCATCTAATGGTGATAAGAGAGGATTAATATTAGAAATTATAAGTCCAAAGAAGCATGTTTTCAATCAAAGCACATAATTAGGAAGGCAAATGTAAAACCATGCAAATAGTATGAATAAGTGGGTAAAGAGTTGATAAAAATCACTCAAATGAGCACAAGATAAACTATGAAATAGAGGTTTATCAAGCGCCCACGCACAGATAGTGCTGGCGCTGCGAGCAGAGGGCAATACAAAGAGTGTGCAAGCGCATAGGCGAGTGTGCAGGCGCACAAGCTTGTGCGCTCGCACAGGTCACGAAACTCATAGTTGTGTGCGCACGCACAGCAGCGTGCGTACGCACAGATTCCCTATTTCAAAAATTGTTTTCTTTCAAAAACTAAAGTACCAAGCCTTAGTACAATCAAAATCTCAACCCCAAACATTCAAAACATCACAAAATTATGATCGATACTAAAATCAACCTACTAACTCACAATTAAACTAATCCTAAGCTAACTAAGGCAAGTAAACATGCAATAAACTAAGACTATAAACAAAGAGAAAGGGTAAGAAAGATGTTACCATGGTGGGGTGTCTCCCACCTAGCACTTTGGCTTATAGTCCTTAAGTTGGACTTGTTGAGGAGACTCTTGCTAGGGTGGCTTGTGTTTCCACTCCTCCTTGAACCTTCATCCAAACTTGCACTTCATAGGTCCTCTGGGATCCCGTACTCTAGTTTTCCGTTCTCCTTCTTGTTGATCTCTACGCTCCAAGCCGGATGGACAAGCTCTCAAATGACCCTTGTAGCACCCCAACTTTGCCCGAAAACCACTCAATTGTACTTCACATCCAACTTGAACTCCAATTCTTGAATTGATTTTCTTGAAGAGCTTTGGACTCATTTGGCAACCCACACTCCTTTCTCCACCATGTATCAACCCAAGAAGGACCTTGAGTTGGTAATCCGTTTCTAAAATAGCATATTGGTGGGGACCAATGAAGCTCATAGGTGAAATTGCCACCCATTTAATGTGCTCTTGGTTGTCAACTCCTTCCTCACCAACTTCCTTTTCCCCATCACTCAAGTCATAACAAGGAGGTTGTGAGAAGTCTACCTCCATGTTTCCCTTAAACTCAATGGGGAGATGCCATTTGGATCATTAAGGGAATTGATCAAAGAGGATGAAAAATCATCAATGATGGAATCCTCATATTGATCGATCTCCCTCAATTCTCCCTTTCTCTCCTCCGGTTCAAATACTCCACTTTCTCCCTCTTATTTCACTTCATGCTCTACCCCTTCTTCTTTCTTTGAGACTTTATGTTCTCCTCTTTACTCCATTCTTTAGTTGATCCTTCACATTCTTCAAGAGAAGTGTCTTGATTGGATGAGCGTAAGAGGACTAAGTGGTTCACCGCTTTGGCTATGGTTGCCACAAATTGCCCTTGTGTCCTTCGAAATCCTTCTTGCTCTTGGAGAAAGGCTTGAAGGTCTTGTGGTTCTTGGGCCAAGGGTGGGAAAGTTTCACATTGTGATGAAAAATGGGTTTCATTGTTTGGGAGGAAGGTTGTATATATAGGAGGTGATTCATGTTGGTAGTTATCTTGAAGTGGTGTATAAAGAGGTGGATGATAGTATTGATGTGATGTTTGAAAATGTGGTGATTGAGGGTTATATTGGGGTATGGATCATAGGTATATGGTGGTGGAGGTGTATAATCAAAGTGAAATCCACCATATCCTTGGGTTGGGTATGTGCATTGGGAAGGGTATGGTTCATTGTAGTATAGAGGAGGTTGCTCCTTCCAAAATAGATGCTCCAATCCCATGATGCAATATAAAATTGAAGTTATCAAACCCTACAAAATGATCACAACCAAACTCCAAACCAAGAGGGTGATAACTCATAGAGGAAATAGAAAACAAAAACTAAAGACATCAATTAACAAAAGAAAAAAAATCCTAATTAATAGAAAAAATGATCAAACCAAAAAGTATCTATTCACACTATGGACATATTTACAACAACCAAAATATAGCACTCTTGACGCTATTTCCCCGGCAACGGTGCCAAAATTTGATAGATGACCAAAAGTATGGGTTTGGATTTTTGTACTAAAAATAGGATTGACGTTGCAAGTATAGTCCAAACCTAACCATTGATCATCAATCAAATTATAATCCTAAAGATGTCACAATCAACACAAAATAATCGGGAGTTTTAAAACTCGGGTCGTCTTCCCTAGGAACTAATGCCAATAAGTGCACAATTTTGGTTGTGAGAATCAAATGGTTTTTCAATGATTGAGAGCAAACAAAATAAGGGAATTAAAAAACAAGACAAAATTTGCAATTAATAAACTAATGAAGGAATGAAAGAACTATGTATGTAATATGAACAAGTAAAGCTATAAAGTGATAGAAAAGTGGTTCAAAACATAAATATAAGATTGACTTGGGATGAGTCATGGAATCCCTTCCTTGCCATAACCACAACTATGATAATTGTGATGGATTAATCTCACTAAGTCAACCTTTAACATCGGAGAGTAAGTTAAATGAGCATAAGTGTTCTTAACCCACTAATCCTAGCTTGCTTGCTAATTACCTTAGCAACAAATTAGCGTTAGTGGGAACAAGAACAATTAACAACCCAAGAATTATCACTAAATTTTGGACATTATGGCTCTAGTAATCCATAAACTCATTTTTCCCAAGCCAAGGGGTGGAAACTACCCCATAATCAAAATTGACATTTTATCAAACACATAGTGGGCATAAACATAAAATATGGAAAAATTGGTAAATTAATGAAAGCTATGAATCACAATGTTCAAAATCAATAAAAGCAACTCAAACAAACATGCAATAATCATCAAACATCAAATTAACTAACTAGAAATCCAAAATTGCAAAACTATGTATATATTGACAAGAGAAATGAAACTATAAGAAAGTGTAGAATAAGTGTAGTAATTAAAAGAGAAATTAAAGAAATACTTACAATGAGATAGCAAAATCCAAAACCAAATTGAAGTATAAAATGCTACAAACCCTAATTAAACCTAAGGAAATTTGAGAGAAAACCTAAACTAAAACTACCCTAAAACTACTCCTAAAAACTATTCTATGAAGTATGGTAGTGTATGTTATGATGTGTGGTTGCTTCCCCTTTCATATATGCTCCAAAGCCTTCAAAAATGGGCCAAAAAGCCCCCCAAAATGCGATTCCACGTGACTTTTTAATGGACGCATGCGCTGGTACCTGTGTGTACGCACAGGTCTGTGCATGGGCACACTTGCTGATTTTCCTCCTGTGCGTGGGCACAGACCTGTGTGTACGCACAGGTCCTGATTTCCATTCTGCCTTGAGCATGGGCACAGCCTGTGTGTGGGAACAGCCTGATTTTTCCAATTCAAGCTAAAATATATCGTCAAATATGGACTCATCACTGAGAGATCATATTGACCTGTTGGGTCAAGATCTTATTCTGAGCCAATATGGTATTCAAAGCATCAACTTTAAGAACTCCTTTCTTCTAAGGGATCCCATAATTTACAGGATTCCTCTCAGAGGTGTACATGAATTGGTTATTTCTAACCATCTCAATAAGTTCTCTTGCTTCTGTAGGCCTTTTCTTTAAGTGGAGTGATCCACCTGCAGAGCTGTCCAATGAAATTTTGGACATTTCAGACAGACCATTATAGAACACACCTATGATAGACCATTCTGAGAGCATGTCAAGAGGACACCTCCTGATCAATTGCTTGTATCTTTCCCAAGCTTCATAGATGGATTCACCTTCTCTTTGTCTGAAGGCTTGACTTCCACTCTAATTTTGCTCATTCTTTGAGGGGAAAAAAATTTAGCCAGAAAATCATTAACCAGCTTTTCCCAAGAGTCCAAGCTCCCTTTTGGTTGAGAATCCAACATCTTTTCCAAGCATCATAGAAGGATTCACCTTCTCTTTGTCTGAAGGTTTGAACTTCCACTCTAATTTTGCTCATCCTTGAGGGGGAAAGAATTTAGCCAGAAAAGCATTAACCAGCTTTTTCCAAGAGTCTAAGCTCTCTTTTGGTTGAGAATCCAACCATATCTTAGCTCCTTCTCTTACAGCAAAGAGAAAGAGCATAAGCTTGTAGACTTTAGGATTTACTCCATTAGTCTTTACAGTATCACAGATTTGCAAAAATTCAGCCAAGAACTGATGTGGGTCTTCCATTGGAAGTCCATGGAACTTGTAATTCTGCTGCAGAAGAGAGACTAACTAAGGCTTAAGCTCAAAATTGTCAGATCCAATGGCAGGTACAGAGATACTTTTGCCATAAAAGTCAAAGGTAGGCATGGTGAAGTCACCAAGAACCTTTCTGGCATCTCCTTTAGGTTTAGCCATGTCTCCTATTTCTTGTTCAAAATTTTCTGAAAGGTTTCTTCCGGAGTGTTATGCTTTATTCCTGTTCCTACTCATAAATAAGAAAAGAAGAAAAGAAAGAAGGGAAGCTTCTATGTCTAATGTGAGTATAGAAGACTCCCAGTGAGATGTGAAGAAAGAATAGGAAGATAGAAAAGTAAAGATGGAAGATGGGAGAGAAGAACGCTTTGAAAATAGGAGAAGAGGAGTTCGAATAAATAGAAGTAGAAAAGAGAAGAATTAAAAATAAAAAAGATAAATAATAATTAAAATATTTTTGCTTTTATTTTATTTCTTAATTATTTTCGAAAATAAAGTTAATAAATTAAAAAGAATTGAAAATTAGTTAGTGAATTTTTGAAAATAGAAGAGAGAGAAGAAGAGAATTTTCGAAAATTAGAAGACAGAAGAGTTAGTTAGGAAGTTTTTGAAAAAGAAGAGAGCGAGAGAAGATAAGTATTTAATTAAGAAAATATTTGAAAATAAAATAAGATAAGAGATGAGATAAGAAAATATTTAAATACAAAAATTTGAAATAAAAAACAAAGATAAGATAAGAAATTAAAAAGATTTAAGAGAGATTTGATTTTAAAATTTGAGATTAGAAAAGATAAGACAAGAAACAAAAAGATTTGGAAAAGATTTGAAAAGGATAAGATTTTTTATTTTGAAAAGATTTAATTTTTGAAAATTGAAAACTAAGATAAGATAAGATAAAAATTTAAAAATTAAAATCTGAATTCTTATTTAAAATTTTCGAAAATAATTTGTAAATAAAGATAGAAAAGATATTTTTTATTTTTGAAATTAATGAGTTAAGAGAAAAACAAGTAAAAGACATAAAACTTAAAATTTTTAGATCTAGCACCCCTTTCGAAAATTTGAGGGAAAAGCACAATGAGACACCAAACTTAAAAATTTTAAGATCAAAATAATAAGAAAAGTAAGAACACTTTGAAGATTAAAAAGAACACCAAGAGCAAAACTCAAGAAACTTAAAGAACACAAGAACATGTAAAAGACACCAAACTTAAAATTTTTTTAAAACCAAACACAAATTTTTGAAAAATTAAAAAAGAAACTATTTTTGAAAATTTTTAGAAAGAAAGACTCAAAGAAATCGAAAAATTTAACCAAGAACAAAAACAAAACGGCTCAAAACAAAAACAAAGATTAAACAAAGAAAATAAAAATTTTTGAAAAATATTTTTGATTTTTTCGAAAATAGAGAAGAAGAAAATAAAAATAAAAGACTCAAACAAAATAAATAAAAAAAATTACCTGATCTAGGGAATAAGATAATCTGTCAGCTGTCCAAACTTGAACAATTTCCAGCAACGGTGCCAAAAACTTGGTGCACGAATCCCCACACCCTGTACAACTGTACCAGCAAGTGCACTGGGTCGTCCAAGTAATACCTGAGCGAGTCAGGATCGATCCTACGAGGATTATGGTTTGAAGCAAGCTATGGTTGTCTTGCAGGTCTTAGTCAGGCGAATCAGAAGTTGTTGGATTTGTATTTGTGAGATCTAAACTAAGTTGACATGAAAAGAATAAAATAAAACACTCTGTAAATTAAATGGAATCAGTAATAGGAAGATAGTTAAGGATTGGAGTTGCTTTGTCTTTATGAATTAACTCTGGTATTACTGTCTTCTTTGCTTGTGAATGATTTATTCTATGGCAGGTTGATAATGAATGTTGTAATTTATTGTTGTTGATGAGGGTTTGTTGATATTATTTATGATTAATGATGAATATGGATGTTGTTGGTAATGGATGGTGAGTGTTGATATTGTTGATAAATGATATGGATTATGAATTTTGATGATGATAAATTGATGCTTGGATTGATAAGTCTTGAAGGAGTTGATAAATTGGTATATTAAAGGTTGGATGTTGTATAGTTGAATAATGATGGAATTTATAAGTTTTTGTGTGAATTAGGTTGAATTTAGAGTTAGATGAGGTGAGTATTAAATGGTTTAGATTATTGAATGATTTATACGGTTGACGAATGTTTGTTATGGATTCTTGAGTGATTTTGGTATTGTTGGGTTGTGAATAGTTTGGTTTTGAATTGAGAGTTTTGGTAAATTTGAGGTTTAAAGGTTTTTGGTAAAAATGAATTTTCGGCCAACTTTGGCGAATCATATCTTGAGCCTAGGTTTTTGAAATTTATTGGATTTTATATCAAATTAAAGATAATTTAAATAGCTTTAAAATGGTATAGATTTTGTGTAAATTGGAATTTTGTATAAAAAGATATGAACATTGAAAGTTTGGGTTAAAAATCTGATTTTGGTGATATTGCAGAAAATTTGAAAAATTTATCATGTGCGCCCACGCACACTTCTGTGCGTACACACAGAACAGAATGGGTGTTTTAGGTTGTGCATACGTACACCATCATGCATAAGCGCAGGTCAGGAAAGCCTCCTGGTGTGTGCATACACACACAACCTTGTGTGTACGCACAAGCCCTATTTTTCACCTAAAACCCTATTTTTAACTGTTTTACTTTCTCGACAAGCTTGCAAACTTTCGTAACACTTGTTTAAAACCATTTTGCCAATTTTAGGGTCTTGAATCAAGGGAGAAAAAAATAAAGGAATAAAAAGCGAATTTTTAGTTATGAGTTTAGAAGACGGTGATTTAGGCTTGGAAAGTTCTGTAGCTGGGATAGCTGGGGTGTTTGGGCAGAGTGTTGAGGTGACCATGGCTTGAGAAACATGAATGATTTTGGTTAATAGAATGAGTATGAACGGAAATGTGCTACGAGCAGTGGCCTCTGAGATTGAGTATGTGATTATGTTCTGCATTGTTCTCCGTCGTAGGGGCTGTGGTAGTCTTCCGCCTACGTTCGGATGTGAGGGTTGAAGCTGGGCTGCTCACTCATATTTCTTGCTCTAGAGGAAGGTGGTAGGGCACTCTCCCTTGGAATGTTTTTCCTCTAAAAGGAGAAGGTGGTAGGGCACTCATCCCTTGGAATTATTCCTCCTGAGCATGCAATTTCTCTCTCGTTGCAAGGTGGTAGGGCACTATCCCTCGGAACGTTTTCCTCTGAAAGGAGAAGGTGGTAGGGCACTTGTCCCTCGGAATTATTCCTCCTAAATATGCGCAACAGTGAGACTAATCTGGGAGTTGCCGACCGGATTTTGTGTCGGGTTTGGCACTATAACCGACATGTGATATCACGGTCAATAGGACAGGCATTCATCATATGCATCTCTTATGTGCTTGTTTGCTTTGATTTCTTGAGTTTGCCTAATTGTATAATATGCCTACATGCTTCTTGAATTACTTGTTATATATGAATACTACCTGTGTTTTACTTGCTTGCATTATCTGTGATTGTCTGGTGCTGAGGAAGTTAGGCAGGCGGTGGCAATGGGATCGCACGGAGGGTAGGTTCGTGAAGGCTGTGGGACAACGGTGACAAGTTTTAGTTAGAAATCCCCTAAGTTTAGATAACCCTGTTTATGGTTTATGGTTTAAGTTATTTATTTTTGTTAAGCTTGAATATCCATTTTCGATGTGAAGTTCTAGGATTGCCTTTGGTGTCCCGGAACCTTACATCTTATATATTGGGCACTGTTACCATACTGAGAACCTCCGGTTCTCATACCATATGCTGTTGTTATTTTTCAGATGCAAGTCGTAACCCACCTCAGTGAGTTGCGGGATGGTGACAGAGCAGAGGATCTTTTGTTATCTTTTATCGGTATTTTTTTATCCTTTTGCTGTAGTACTTTCTCAATTTAGCCAGAAAAGCATTAACCAGCTTTTTCCAAGAGTCTAAGCTCTCTTTTGGTTGAGAATCCAACCATATCTTAGCTCCTTCTCTTACAGCAAAGAGAAAGAGCATAAGCTTGTAGACTTTAGGATTTACTCCATTAGTCTTTACAGTATCACAGATTTGCAAAAATTCAGCCAAGAACTGATGTGGGTCTTCCATTGGAAGTCCATGGAACTTGTAATTCTGCTGCAGAAGAGAGACTAACTAAGGCTTAAGCTCAAAATTGTCAGATCCAATGGCAGGTACAGAGATACTTTTGCCATAAAAGTCAAAGGTAGGCATGGTGAAGTCACCAAGAACCTTTCTGGCATCTCCTTTAGGTTTAGCCATGTCTCCTATTTCTTGTTCAAAATTTTCTGAAAGGTTTCTTCCGGAGTGTTATGCTTTATTCCTGTTCCTACTCATAAATAAGAAAAGAAGAAAAGAAAGAAGGGAAGCTTCTATGTCTAATGTGAGTATAGAAGACTCCCAGTGAGATGTGAAGAAAGAATAGGAAGATAGAAAAGTAAAGATGGAAGATGGGAGAGAAGAACGCTTTGAAAATAGGAGAAGAGGAGTTCGAATAAATAGAAGTAGAAAAGAGAAGAATTAAAAATAAAAAAGATAAATAATAATTAAAATATTTTTGCTTTTATTTTATTTCTTAATTATTTTCGAAAATAAAGTTAATAAATTAAAAAGAATTGAAAATTAGTTAGTGAATTTTTGAAAATAGAAGAGAGAGAAGAAGAGAATTTTCGAAAATTAGAAGACAGAAGAGTTAGTTAGGAAGTTTTTGAAAAAGAAGAGAGCGAGAGAAGATAAGTATTTAATTAAGAAAATATTTGAAAATAAAATAAGATAAGAGATGAGATAAGAAAATATTTAAATACAAAAATTTGAAATAAAAAACAAAGATAAGATAAGAAATTAAAAAGATTTAAGAGAGATTTGATTTTAAAATTTGAGATTAGAAAAGATAAGACAAGAAACAAAAAGATTTGGAAAAGATTTGAAAAGGATAAGATTTTTTATTTTGAAAAGATTTAATTTTTGAAAATTGAAAACTAAGATAAGATAAGATAAAAATTTAAAAATTAAAATCTGAATTCTTATTTAAAATTTTCGAAAATAATTTGTAAATAAAGATAGAAAAGATATTTTTTATTTTTGAAATTAATGAGTTAAGAGAAAAACAAGTAAAAGACATAAAACTTAAAATTTTTAGATCTAGCACCCCTTTCGAAAATTTGAGGGAAAAGCACAATGAGACACCAAACTTAAAAATTTTAAGATCAAAATAATAAGAAAAGTAAGAACACTTTGAAGATTAAAAAGAACACCAAGAGCAAAACTCAAGAAACTTAAAGAACACAAGAACATGTAAAAGACACCAAACTTAAAATTTTTTTAAAACCAAACACAAATTTTTGAAAAATTAAAAAAGAAACTATTTTTGAAAATTTTTAGAAAGAAAGACTCAAAGAAATCGAAAAATTTAACCAAGAACAAAAACAAAACGGCTCAAAACAAAAACAAAGATTAAACAAAGAAAATAAAAATTTTTGAAAAATATTTTTGATTTTTTCGAAAATAGAGAAGAAGAAAATAAAAATAAAAGACTCAAACAAAATAAATAAAAAAAATTACCTGATCTAGGGAATAAGATAATCTGTCAGCTGTCCAAACTTGAACAATTTCCAGCAACGGTGCCAAAAACTTGGTGCACGAATCCCCACACCCTGTACAACTGTACCAGCAAGTGCACTGGGTCGTCCAAGTAATACCTGAGCGAGTCAGGATCGATCCTACGAGGATTATGGTTTGAAGCAAGCTATGGTTGTCTTGCAGGTCTTAGTCAGGCGAATCAGAAGTTGTTGGATTTGTATTTGTGAGATCTAAACTAAGTTGACATGAAAAGAATAAAATAAAACACTCTGTAAATTAAATGGAATCAGTAATAGGAAGATAGTTAAGGATTGGAGTTGCTTTGTCTTTATGAATTAACTCTGGTATTACTGTCTTCTTTGCTTGTGAATGATTTATTCTATGGCAGGTTGATAATGAATGTTGTAATTTATTGTTGTTGATGAGGGTTTGTTGATATTATTTATGATTAATGATGAATATGGATGTTGTTGGTAATGGATGGTGAGTGTTGATATTGTTGATAAATGATATGGATTATGAATTTTGATGATGATAAATTGATGCTTGGATTGATAAGTCTTGAAGGAGTTGATAAATTGGTATATTAAAGGTTGGATGTTGTATAGTTGAATAATGATGGAATTTATAAGTTTTTGTGTGAATTAGGTTGAATTTAGAGTTAGATGAGGTGAGTATTAAATGGTTTAGATTATTGAATGATTTATACGGTTGACGAATGTTTGTTATGGATTCTTGAGTGATTTTGGTATTGTTGGGTTGTGAATAGTTTGGTTTTGAATTGAGAGTTTTGGTAAATTTGAGGTTTAAAGGTTTTTGGTAAAAATGAATTTTCGGCCAACTTTGGCGAATCATATCTTGAGCCTAGGTTTTTGAAATTTATTGGATTTTATATCAAATTAAAGATAATTTAAATAGCTTTAAAATGGTATAGATTTTGTGTAAATTGGAATTTTGTATAAAAAGATATGAACATTGAAAGTTTGGGTTAAAAATCTGATTTTGGTGATATTGCAGAAAATTTGAAAAATTTATCATGTGCGCCCACGCACACTTCTGTGCGTACACACAGAACAGAATGGGTGTTTTAGGTTGTGCATACGTACACCATCATGCATAAGCGCAGGTCAGGAAAGCCTCCTGGTGTGTGCATACACACACAACCTTGTGTGTACGCACAAGCCCTATTTTTCACCTAAAACCCTATTTTTAACTGTTTTACTTTCTCGACAAGCTTGCAAACTTTCGTAACACTTGTTTAAAACCATTTTGCCAATTTTAGGGTCTTGAATCAAGGGAGAAAAAAATAAAGGAATAAAAAGCGAATTTTTAGTTATGAGTTTAGAAGACGGTGATTTAGGCTTGGAAAGTTCTGTAGCTGGGATAGCTGGGGTGTTTGGGCAGAGTGTTGAGGTGACCATGGCTTGAGAAACATGAATGATTTTGGTTAATAGAATGAGTATGAACGGAAATGTGCTACGAGCAGTGGCCTCTGAGATTGAGTATGTGATTATGTTCTGCATTGTTCTCCGTCGTAGGGGCTGTGGTAGTCTTCCGCCTACGTTCGGATGTGAGGGTTGAAGCTGGGCTGCTCACTCATATTTCTTGCTCTAGAGGAAGGTGGTAGGGCACTCTCCCTTGGAATGTTTTTCCTCTAAAAGGAGAAGGTGGTAGGGCACTCATCCCTTGGAATTATTCCTCCTGAGCATGCAATTTCTCTCTCGTTGCAAGGTGGTAGGGCACTATCCCTCGGAACGTTTTCCTCTGAAAGGAGAAGGTGGTAGGGCACTTGTCCCTCGGAATTATTCCTCCTAAATATGCGCAACAGTGAGACTAATCTGGGAGTTGCCGACCGGATTTTGTGTCGGGTTTGGCACTATAACCGACATGTGATATCACGGTCAATAGGACAGGCATTCATCATATGCATCTCTTATGTGCTTGTTTGCTTTGATTTCTTGAGTTTGCCTAATTGTATAATATGCCTACATGCTTCTTGAATTACTTGTTATATATGAATACTACCTGTGTTTTACTTGCTTGCATTATCTGTGATTGTCTGGTGCTGAGGAAGTTAGGCAGGCGGTGGCAATGGGATCGCACGGAGGGTAGGTTCGTGAAGGCTGTGGGACAACGGTGACAAGTTTTAGTTAGAAATCCCCTAAGTTTAGATAACCCTGTTTATGGTTTATGGTTTAAGTTATTTATTTTTGTTAAGCTTGAATATCCATTTTCGATGTGAAGTTCTAGGATTGCCTTTGGCGTCCCGGAACCTTACATCTTATATATTGGGCACTGTTACCATACTGAGAACCTCCGGTTCTCATACCATATGCTGTTGTTATTTTTCAGATGCAAGTCGTAACCCACCTCAGTGAGTTGCGGGATGGTGACAGAGCAGAGGATCTTTTGTTATCTTTTATCGGTATTTTTTTATCCTTTTGCTGTAGTACTTTCTCTCACCTTTCTGTTTTAGATTATATGGCCTTAGAGGTTTGATTTACGAGATTAGTTGAATAAGTTGTTTTAAACCTCAAAAACTCTTTGTATTTCAGTTTGACTAGCCGGGCCTAAACTCCACAGGTTGTGACTAGTTCTCTTTTGGTATTTCATACTTATATATATATATATATATATAATTTGATTATTGCCTTGTGTATCTTGAAGCTATCTACAAGGTTTATATGTATTATGTCTTGTCCTGTTCGTGCTTACGCGTTTAGTTATCATGTGTGAACGCTTCACGTTTTGTATTTCCGCTTTACGCGACCTTGAGCTTTATTCCTTCATTGGGATTCTAGTTATATATATTTTTGGACATATATTATATATTATAAGCTTTAGAACTGTCGTGGCACTTTGTTATTCTTTGCCTTACAACTAGAGGTAAGGCTCCAACTAGTGGTGTCCAGAGTTCTTAAGCACACTCTTTGCTTTGGACCACGACTTTAAATGCTCAGTCTCAAGTTTTTCACTTGACACCTTTACGCCACAAGCACATGGTTAGGGACAGCTTGGTGTAGCCGCTTAGGCCAGGATTTCATTCCATTAGGCCCTCCTATCCATTAATGCTCAAAGCCTTGGATCCTTTTTATCCTTGCCTTTTAGTTTAAAGGGTTGTTGGCTTTTTTTTCACTGCTTTTTCTTGCTTCAAGAATCAATTTTTATGATTTTTCAGATTATCAATAACAGCTCTCCTTTTTCATCATTCTTTCAAGAGCCAACAAGTTTAACATTCATGAACAACAATACTAAAAATATGCACTGTTCAAGCAGTCATTCAGAAAACAAAAAGTATTGCCACCACATATAAATAATTTGAATTTTTTATTAAAAACTCGAAAATAAAATTGCCTCCTTATTCTAAAAATTTGCTATTTTATTCATGTTCAGTGATGATAAGAAAGATATTTTATAACTTATTTGGGGGATAAAAATAAAAATGAAAATAAAAATACTAATTACTACTACTCATATAACTTCTAAGGTAGATTTCTAATAGTAAAAATTGTCACAGAATTAAGACTAAGATTAGGACTCAACAACTTTCATAATCTTCCCTCTGACCAAGGTTTGAATGGTATATAAGGCGGCTCCAGTTAATCTCTGTTTATCTGTTTGCCATAGATTTGCATAGAATTCCTGAACCATGTTTCTACCCACCTTTGTCTCAGGATTAGCCAGAATTTCCCAGCCTCTTTTTCGAATCTGCTCTTGGATCTCCAGATATTCGTCTTCTTTCAGATCGAATTTAACTTCCGGGATCACTGACCTTAGACCCATTAATACTTATATATATGTCTTGTTTAATTTAAGTACAACCTTGTGGATCCTGGAGCTATCTACAAGGCTTTATATATATTATGTCTTGTTATGTTCGTGCCTATGCGTTTAGTTATTGTGTGTGAAAGCATCACGTTTTGTAATTCCGCTTTTACGCGACTTTGAACTTTATTCCTTTATCAGGCTGCTAGTTATATGAACTTTTAGACATATATTATATATTATAAGCTTTAGAACTGTCGTGACACTTTGTTATGCTTTTCCTTACAGCTAGAGGTAAGGCTTAGGGTAACAGGGTGTTACACCACACTTCCAAGAAATCTCAAGCAAGTAATAAGACCCCAAGATTGATGACTGTTGATGTGTATTCTGGGGTCCCATATCTTGTTTGTTAACACCCTTTCTTGTTGATCTCCATGCTTTTATTCGGGTGACAAAATTCTCGAATTCTCCCAAGAACTTCTAATCCTCATCCAAAATCCATTGAATTGAGCTTCACTCCACCATCGGACCCCAAAATTTGAGCTTCCGTCCATCATACACCTTGATTCTAGTTGCCAACCAATATCCAACTCTTTCTTACTTTCTAACCCACAAAGATCTCTAAGTTGACCATCCGTTTCTAATAAAGCATACGGATGGTGACTTAGCAAGGAGGACATCCAATGGCTTTGGTAATGTGAGCTTCACTCCTTTTGGCTCCTCGTTGATGAGTTCCACCTCTTGACAATTTTTTTCACTTTCCACTTGTTTGTCAACTTCTTCCAACTCTTCCTCATTAATCAAAATATGTATTGGAGGCAATGCACACTCCTCTTCAACATCGGTTTCACATCTAATGGAAGGAGCTTTAACAAGATCACCAATGTCACTAGGTGTAGAGTTATCTTCAATGATGGAAGTTTCCTCTTGCTCAACCTCCCCTAAATCTTCAAGTATTTCTTCATCTTCAAGGATCTCTACTTCCTCCACTTGTTGCAAGACATACTCCATCTCCTTGTTCTCAAGTGGAGATTCAAAAATCTCCTTTATGCTCCACTCTTCAGTTGATTTTCTACATTCATCTGTGGAGATGCTTTGTTTGTGGAATGAATCCTATGAGTCCAAGTTGGCTATAATTTTGGCAAGGTTAGCCATGATAGTTTCGTGCTTCTTTTGGGCTTCCTCTTGCTCCTTTTGAAATATGATTGCTTGAAGTCGATCTATCACTTCCTTGAGATGATCCCTTGGCTCTCGTTCTACTTGGCTAAGATAATTAGGATCATGTTGCTCTTGGATCAATGGATATGGGTATTCTTCCATGGAGGGTTGTGGTGGGAAGGGGAATTCATTATGTGGTTGAAAGTTCTCATATATGGGGGATGGTGGTTCAAGAGGGTTATGGGGGTAATGATGTTGGAGTGGTGGTGGTTCAATGGGTGCTCGTTCATAATGGTGACAAGGGTGTGCATAAGGAGGATATGGATTTGGATTGTGTGGAGGTAATTGGTGGAAATAGGATGTAAATTGAGAATATGGTGGTGGAGGACTATGTTGAGCGTATGATGCATGGAATGATGGTAGTTGAGTGGCATAGTCATGACAAGAACCACCATATCCATTAGGTTGATATGCATTATAGGAGGGGTTGCAATCATAGTAGCTCAGATGAGGAGGTTGCCATGATGGTAGCCCATATGGATGTCGCTCCCTTCTCAAGAATTCTTCCCTCCTATAATGCGAGCCATCATTGAAGTTTTTATTACCTACAACGTAGTCATGATCATATCCAAAACCACAAGGATGAGAATTCATACGGGGAAGAGAAAATCAAAATAAAGAATGTCAAAAAGCAAAGAAAAAGCAAACTCCTAACTACTAGCAAAACCAAGAAATAATTGAAAAGCAAGCTATTCACAATATTCATATATTCACAATAGCCAATAATATAACACCATTGCAATTCCCCAGCACCAGCGCCAAAAACTTGATGGAGGATAAATGTCGGTCTAAAATTTCTCAATAGAAAAGAACTTCGTTGTAAGCATAGTCTAAACCAACAATTAACCCTCAATCAAAGTTTAGAAGGTTGTCACAATACAAATCAAAATAACTAGGAGTATTAATCCAGGGTCATTCTCCCTAGGAATTACAATCAAGTGCTCAATCATTGGCTATGAAGGAAATCGAGAATGAGGTAGCAATTGAAAAGAAATGTAAATAGCAAGTAAATGAAAATTAACTAATAAAGGAAAGGAAATTCTAATGCTAAAAAGGGTCTTGGCAAGGGTAGATGGTTAGGGATCTCTATCCTTGTTATTAAACACAACATGATAATTACAAGGATCAATCCTACTTTGTCATCCCCAATAGCGGAGGAAAGTCAAATGAGCTTAATTAATCCTAATTCATAAGTCCTAGCCAACTTACTAATTAACTTAGTGAGAGACTAGAATCAATGGAAACAAATTATAAATCACTTAGACATTAGAAGCTCAAGGTTACCCAAGTTACCAACGCAAGTGATGAGCGGATAATTTATACGCTTTTTGGCATTATTTTTAAGTAGTTTTTAGTATAAATTAATTAGTTTTTACTATGTTTTTATTAGTGTTTATGCAAAAATCACATTTCTAGACTTTACTATGAGTTTGTGTGTTTTTCTATGATTTCAAGTATTTTCTGACTGAAATTGAGGGACCTGAGCAAAAATCTGATTCAGAGGCTGAAAAAGGACTGCAGAAGCTGTTGGATTCTGACCTCCCTGCACTCGAAATGGATTTTCTGGAGCTACAAAAACCCAATTGGTGCGCTTTCAATTGCATTGGAAAGTGGACATCCAGGGCTTTCCAGCAATATTTAATAGTCCATACTTTGCCCGAGTTTTGACGACGCAAACTGGCGTTCAAATACCAACTTCCTGCCCTATTCTGAAGTTAAACGCCAGAAACAAGTTACAAACCAGAGTTAAACACCAGAAACAGGCTGCAACCTGGCGTTTAACTCCAAGAGAAGTCTCTAGACATGAAAGCTTCAATGCTCAGCCCAAGCACACACCAAGTGGGCCCTGGAAGTGGATTTCTGCACTATCTGCACTTAGTTACTTATTTTCTGTAACCCTAGCTACTAGTTTAGTATAAAAACTACTTTTAGTGATTTATTTCACATCTTTTAATAATTTTTGAGACTATTTTTGTATCACTTTTGATCTCTTGATCACGTTTAGGGGGCTGGCCATTCGGCCATGCCTGGACCTTCATCACTTATGTATTTTCAACGGTGGAGTTTCTACACCCTATAGATTAAGGTGTAGCTGTTCTTCATGAATTAATGCAAAGTACTATTGGTTTTCTATTCAATTCAAGCTTATCCTTATTCCAAGATATTCACTCGCACTTCCACCTGATGAATGTGATGATCCGTGACACTCATCATCATTCTCACCTATGAACGTATGCCTGACAACCACTTCCGTTCTATCTGCAATAGCTTGAGTGTGTATCTCTTAGCCTCTATTCCGAAAGATCAGAGTCTTTGTGGTATAAGCTAGAATCAATTGGCAGCATTCTTGAGATCCGGAAAGTCTAAACCTTGTCTGTGGTATTTTGAGTAGGATCTGGCAAGGGATGGCCGTGACGAGCTTCAAACTCGCGAGTGTTGGGCGTAGTGATAGACGCAAAAGGATCAATGGATCATATTCCAACATGATCGAGAACCGACAGATGATTAGCCGTGCGGTTACAGCACACTTGGACCATTTTCACTGAGAGGACGGACGATATCCATTGACAACGGTGATCCCCCAACATACAGCTTGCCATGGAAAGGAGTATGAATGATTGAATGAAGACAGTAGGAAAGCAGAGATTCGTAAGCAACAAGCATTTCCATACGCTTATCTGAAATCCCACCAATGAATTACATAAGTATTTCTATCTTATTTTATATTTTAATTATATTTTAATTATCAAACCCTCATAACCATTTGAATCTGCCTGATGAGATTTACAAGATGACCATAGCTTGCTTCAAGCCGACAATCTCCGTGGGATCGACCCTTACTCACGTAAGGTTTATTACTTGGTCGACCCAGTGCACTTGCTGGTTAGTTGTGCAGAGTTGTGAAAAAGAGTTGAGATTAAGATTGAGCGTGCACCAAGTTTTTGGCGCCGTTGAGATCACAATTTTGTGCACCAAATTTTTGGTGCCGTTGCCGGGGATTGTTCGAGTTTGGACAACTGACGGTTCATCTTGTTGCTCAGATTAGGTAATTTTATTTTAATTTTAAGTTTTTTGTTTTTATTTTTATTTTTTGAAAAAAATTTTCAAAAAAAAATAAATTATTCTATGTCTTCAGAATTTTTAAGAACGGATTCTAGAGTTTCATGATGATTTGTTGAAGTCTGGCTGGTTGTGAAACCATGTCTAAACTTTTAGACCGAGGTTTCAACTTATCATCACAAGAGCTTGTTGATTTCTATCAATGTTGCTGTTGAATGTAATGATCTGCTAAAGCTTAGCTGGCCATTGGCCATGTCTAGTGTTTTGGACCGGAGCTTTCATTGAAAGCTTGGCTGGCTAGTAAGCCATGTCTAATTCCTGGACCGGAGTTTTAGACTAACATTGCATTATTCCTGTAATTATCATTAAAAATTTTGAATTTCTTATTTTCTTTTTCCAAATAATTTTCAAAAAAAATTACAAAATTTTTTTTTAATAAAATCATAAAACCAAAAATAATTTTGTGTTTCTTGTTTGAGTCTAGTGTCAATTTTTAAGTTTGGTGTCAATTGCATGCTTTTAAATTTTCTTAAAATTTTCGAAAATTTATCATGTGTTCTTCATTGATCTTCAAATTGTTCTTGATGATTTTTCTTGTTTGATCTTTAAGTTTTTCATATGCATTTTCAATTTGTTAGTGTCTAAAGTTTGAAAATTTCTAAGTTTGGTGTCTTGCATGTTTTTCTTTTCTTAAAAATTTTCAAAAATAAGTTCTTGGTGTTCATCTTGACATTCAAAGTGTTCTTGCATGCATCATGTGTTTTGATCTTGAATTTTCATGTTTTGCATCATTTTTATGTTTTTTCTCTCTCCTCATTAAAAATTAAAAATAAAAAAGATATCTTTTCTTTATTTTGCTCATAATTTTAGAAAATTTGAATTGATTTAGTCAAAATTTTTAAAAATCTAGTTGTTTCTTATGAGTCAAGTCAAATTTTTAATCTAAAAATCCTATCTTTTCAAAACTTTTTCAAAAATCAAATCTTTTTCATTTTTACTTTATTTTCGAAAACTTTTAAAAATTTATTTTCAAAATCTTTTTCTTATTTTTTATTTCATATTTTTGAAATTAATGCTAACAATTAATATTTTGATTTAAAAATTTTTCAAGTTGTTACTTGCCTATTAA
Organism: Arachis ipaensis; assembly: GCF_000816755.2. NCBI lineage: Eukaryota > Viridiplantae > Streptophyta > Magnoliopsida > Fabales > Fabaceae > Arachis > Arachis ipaensis. The sequence continues at coordinate 77,565,489 of NC_029787.2, forward strand.
GAAAAATTTCAATCTTTGAATTTTAAAATCATATCTTTTAGTTTCTTGTTAGTCAAGTAATCAACTTTAATTTCAAAATCAAATCTTTTTTAAAATTTCTTTTTCAAATCTTCTTCAAAATTATTTTCAATCATATCTTTTTCAAAATCAATTTCAAAATCCTTTCTAACCTCCTATCTTTTCAAAAATTGATTTTCAAATCTTTTTCAATTAACTACTTGACTTTTTGTTTGATTTTAAAAGTTTACTATTTGTTACTTTCTTGTTAAGAACAATTCAATCTTTAGTTTCTAGAATCATATCTTTTACTTTCTTGTTAGTCAAGTAATCAACTTTAATTTCAAAAATCAAATCTTTTTAAATTTCCTTTTCAAATATTTTTCAAATTAAATTTCAAATTATATCTTTTTCAAAAAATCAATTTTCAAAATCTTTTCTAACTTCTTATCCTTTCAAATTTGATTTTCAAATCTTTTTCAATTAACTACTTGACTTTTTGGTTTGATTTTAAAAGTTTTCTATTTCAAACATATCTTTTTCAAAACCACCTAACTACTTTTCTTTCTCTAATTTTCGAAAATCACTAACCACTTTTTCAAAATTCTTTTTAATTAACTAACTGTTTTAAATTTTAATTTAATTTTATTTCTTTTTATAATTTTTTCCAACTAATATTTAAAATTTAAAAAAACAAAAATATTTTTATTTTATTTTATTTAATTTTTGAATTCTCTCTCTCTCTCTTATCTCTTTCTATTTATTTATTTATCTACTAACACTCCTCTTTCACTCAAAATTCGAACCCCCCCCATTCTTCTCTATGTTCGAATTTTTCTCTTCTCCTTCTTCTATTCTTCTCTTCTTCTACTCACACAAAGGAATCTATATACTGTGACATAGAAGATTCCTCTTCTTTTCTGTTCTCTTTTTTTTCATATGAGCAGGAATAGGGATAAAGACATTCTTATTGAAGCTGATCTTAAACCTGAAAGGACTCTTAAGAGGAAACTAAGAGAAGCTAAAGCACAACCCTCTGGAGAGGATCTGACAGAAATTTTCGAAAAAGAAGGAGACATGGTCGAAGCCAATAACAATCGTGGAGATGCAAGGAAGATGCTTGGTGACTTTATTGCACCCTCTTCTGACTTCTATGGAAGAAGCATCTCAATTCCTACCATTGGAGCAAACAACTTTGAGCTTAAGCCTCAATTGGTTTCTCTAATGCAACAGAATTGCAAGTTTCATGGACTTCTAATGGAAGATCCTCATCAGTTTTTAGCTGAATTCTTGCAAATCTGTGACACTGTCAAGACCAATGGAGTTGATCCCGAGGTCTACAGGCTTATGCTTTTCCCTTTTGCTGTAAGAGACAGAGCTAGAACTTGGTTGGATTCACAACCTAAGGAAAGCCTGAACTCTTGGGAAAAGATGGTCAATGCTTTCCTGGCCAAATTTTTTCCACCTCAAAAGATGAGCAAGCTTAGAGTGGAAATCCAAACCTTCAGACAGAAGGAAGGAGAGTCCCTCTATGAAGCTTGGGAAAGATATAAGTAATTAATCAAAAGGTGTCCTACTGACATACTTCCAGAATGGAGCATCATATGTATATTCTATGATGGTCTGTCTGAGTTGTCAAAAATATCATTGATTGGACCATTCTGCAGGAGGATATCTTCATCTAAAAACCCCTGCAGAAGTTCAGGAACTCATTGAAATGGTTGCAAATAACCAGTTTATGTACACCTCTGAGAGGAGTCTTGTGAACAATGAGACGCTTCAGAAGAAGGGAGTTCTTGAAATTGATACTCTGAATGCCATATTGGCTAAGAACAAAATATTGACTCAGCAAGTCAATATGATTTTTCAGAGTCTGAATGGATTGCAAGCTGCATCCAACAGTACTAAAGAAGCATCTTCTGAAGAAGAAGCTTATGATCCTGAGAATTCTGCAATGGTTGAGGTGAATTACATGGGAGAATCCTATAAAAATACCTATAATCCTTCATGGAGAAATCATCCAAATTTCTCATGGAAGGACCAACAGAAGCCTCAACAAGGCTTCAATAATAATGGTGGAAGAAATAGGTTTAGCAATAGCAAACCTTTTTCATCATCTTCTCAGTAACAGACAGAGAATTCTGAACAGAGCCATTCTGGCCTGGCAACCATAGTCTCTGATCTATCCAAGACCACACTAAGTTTTATGAATGAAACAAGGTCCTCCATTAGAAATTTGGAGGCACAGGTAGGTCAGCTGAGTAAGAAGATTACTGAAACTCCTCCTAGTACTCTCCCAAGTAATATAGAAGAAAATCCCAAGAGAGAGTGCAAGGCCATAACCATGACCAACATGGCCGAACCTGGAGAGAGTGAGGAGGACGTGAGTCCTAGTGAGAAAAGCCTCATAGGACGTCCTCTGGACAGAAAGGAGTTTTCCTTTGAGGAACCAAAGACTAATGGCCGAAACCTACCATCCACCCCACCTCTATATAAACCCCTCACCACTCCTTCATTTTCACACATCACAAACACCTTATACCCCCTTGGCCGAATTCACCCTCTCCCTCCATCTCCTCCATTTTCTTCTTCTTCTCCTTCATTCTTTCTTCTTCCTCGAGCAAACACTTTAAGTTTGGTGTGGTAAAAGCATTGCTTTTTGTTTTTCCATAACCATTTATGGCACCTTAGGCCAGAGAAACCTCTAGAAAGAAAAAAGGGAAGGCAAAAGTTTCCACCTCCGAGTCATGGGAGATGGAGAGATTCATCTCAAAAGCTCATCACTAAGAAAAGGATGGAGCAAACAAGAGAGCCCACTCATGGACCTCAACAAGAGCATGAGGAAATTCTTCATCATGAAATTCCTGAGATGCCTCAAGGGATGCACTTTCCTCCACAAAACTATTGAGAGCAAATTAACACCTCCCTAGGAGAATTAAGTTCCAACATGGGACAACTAAGGGTGGAGCACCAAGAGCACTCCATCATTCTCCATGAGATTAGAGAAGATCAAAGAGTTTTGAGGGAGGAGCAACAAAGGCAAGGAAGAGACATTGAGGAGCTAAAGCACTCCATAAGATCTTCAAGAGGAAGAACTACCGCCATCACTAAGGTGGACCCGTTCTTTAATTTCCTTGTTCTTTATTTTTCTGTTTTTCATTTACTATGCTTTATGTTTGTTTATGTTTGTGTCTTATTACATGATCACTAGTGTCTAAGTGTCTATGCCTTAAAGCTATGAATGTCCTATGAATCTATCACCTTTCTTAAATGAAAAATGTTTTAATTACAAAAGAACAAGAAGTACATGAATTTCAAATTCATCCTTGAGATTAGTTTAATTATTTTGATGTGGCGACAATACTTTCTGTTTTCTGAATGAATGCTTGAACAGTGCATATGTCTTTTGAATTTGTTGTTTATGAATGTTAAAATTGTTGGCTCTTGAAAGAATAAAGAAAAAGGAAAAATGTTATTGATAATCTAAAAAATCATAAAATTGATTCTTGAAGCAAGAAAAAGCAGTGAAAAAGCAAAAGCTTGAGAAAAAAAGAAAAAAGAAAAAGCAAGCAGAAAAAGCTAATAGCCCTTTAAACCAAACGGCAAGGGTAATAAGGATCCAAGGCTTTGAGCATTAATGGATAGGAGGGCCTAAAGGAATAAAATCCTGGCCTAAGCGGCTAAACCAAGTTGTCCTTAACCATGTGCTTGTGGCGTGAAGGTGTCAAGTGAAAAACTTGAGACTGAGCGGTTAAAGTCGTGGTCCAAAGCAAAAAGAGTGTGCTTAAGAACTCTGGACACCTCTAACTGGGGACTTTAGCAAAGCTAAGTCACAATCTGAAAAGGTGCACCCAGTTATGTCTCTGTGGCATTTATGTATCCAGTGGTAATACTGGAAAACAAAGTGCTTAGGGCCACGGCCAAGACTCATAAAGTAGCTGTGTTCAAGAATCAACATACTAAACTAGGAGAATCAATAACACTATCTGAATTCTGAATTCCTATAGATGCCAATCATTCTGAACTTCAAAGGATAAATTGAGGTGCCAAAACTGTTTAGAAGCAAAAAGCTACTAGTGCCGCTCATCTAATGAGAATTTGAGCTTCATATAAAACTCTGAGATGTTACTGCCTCTGGATTTTCTTTCTATCCTGTTTTATTTATCTAGTTGCTTGAGGATAAGCAACAGTTTAAGTTTGGTGTTGTGATGAGCGGATATTTTATATGCTTTTTGGGGGTATTTTCATATAGTTTTTAGTAGGATTTAGCTACTTTTTAGTATAGTTTTATTAGTTTTTATGCAAAAAAATCACATTTATGGACTTTACTATGAGTTTGTGTGTTTTTCTATGATTTCAGGTATTTTCTGGCTGAAATTGAGGGACCTGAGCAAAAATCTGATTCAGAGGCTGAAAAAGGACTGCAGATGTTGTTAGATTCTGACCTCCCTGCACTCGAAATAGATTTTCTGGAGCTACAGAAACCCAATTAATGTAGTCTCAATTGCGTTGGAAAATAGACATCTAGGGCTTTCCAGCAATATATAATAGTCCATACTTTGCCCGAGTTTTAATGACACAAACTGGCGTTTAAACGCCAACTTCCTGCCCTATTCTGAAGTTAAACGCCAGAAACAGGTTACAAACCAGAGTTAAACGCCACAAACAAGCTGCAACCTGGCGTTTAACTTAAAAAAAAGTCTCTACACATGAAAGTTTTAATGCTCAGCCCAAGCACACACCAAATGGGCCCCAAAAGTGGATTTCTGCACAATCTATCTTAGTGTACCCATTTTCTGTAAACCTAGGTTATTAGTTTAGTATAAAAACTACTTTTAGAGATTTATTTTGTATCTCATGACATTTTACATCAAAACTTGTATCTTCTACGGCATGAGTCTCTAAACTCCATGGTTGGGGGTGAGGAGCTCTGCTGTGTCTCGATGGATTAATGCAATTACTATTGTTTTCCATTCAATCACGCTTGTTTCTATTCTAAGATATTCACTCGTACTTCAACATGATGAATGTGATGATCTGTGACAATCATCACCATTCTCAACCTATGAACGCGTACCTGACAACCACTTCTGTTCTACCTTAGATTGAGTGTGTATCTCTTTGGTTCCTGGCTCATACGTTTGATTGCATCTCCTGACAACAGAGCGTTCAAATTTGTGAGATCAGAGTCTTCGTGGTATAAGCTAGAATCAATTGGCAGCATTTCTGAGATCCAAAAAGTCTAAACCGTGTCTGTGGTATTCCGAGTAGGATCCAGGAAGGGATGACTGTGCCGAGCTTCAAATTCATGAATGCTGGGCGCAGTGACAGTGTGCAAAAGGATCAATGGATCCTATTCCAACATTAGTGAGAACCGACAGATGATTAGCCATGTACATGGACCCTTTTCACTGAGAGGACGGCTAGTAGCCATTGACAACGGTAATCCACCAATATACAGCTTGCCATGGAAGGAGACCTGTGTGCGTGAAGAAGATGACAGTAGGAAAGAGAGATTCAAAAGACAGAGTATCTCCAGAACCTCAACCTGTTCTCCATTACTGCATAACAAGTATTATTTATTTGATGTTAATTACTCTTTAAAACATAACCATTTTTATTATTAATTTACTGACTAAGATTTACAAAATAACCATAGCTTGCTTCAAGCCAACAATCTCCGTGGGATCGACCCTTACTCATGTAAGGTATTACTTGGATGACCCAGTCCACTTGCTGGTTAGTTGTGTGGAATTGCAAAAGTGTGATTGTGATTTCGTGCACCAAGTTTTTGTTGTGATGAATGGATATTTTATACGCCTTTTGGGGGTATTTTCGTATAATTTTTAGTACGATTTAGCTACTTTTTAGTATAGTTTTATTAGTTTTTATGCAAAAAAATCATATTTCTGGACTTTACTATGAGTTTATGTGTTTTTCTATGATTTCAGGTATTTTCTGGCTGAAATTAAGTGACTTGAGCAAAAATCTGATTCAGAGGCTGAAAAAGGACTGCAGATGCTGTTAGATTCTAACTTCCATGCACTCGAAATGGATTTTATGGAGCATCAAAAACCCAATTGGCGCGCTCTCAATTGTGTTGGAAGGTAGACATCTAGGGCTTTTCAGCAATATATAATAGTCCATACTTTGCCTGCAAACTGGCATTTAAACGCCAACTTCCTGCCCTATTCTGAAGTTAAACGCCAGAAACAGGTTACAAACCAGAGTTAAATGCCACAAACAAGCTGCAACCTAGCGTTTAAACTCCAAGAAAAGTTTCTACACATAGAAGCTTCAATGCTCAGCCCAAGCACACACCAAGTGGGCCCCGGAAGTGGATTTCTGCACTATCTATCTTAGTTTACCCATTTTCTGTAAACCTAGGTTATTCATTTAGTATAAAAACTATTTTTAGAGATTTATTTTGTACCTCATGAAACTTTACATCAGAACTTTTATCTTCTACGACATGAGTCTCTAAACTCCATGGTTGGGGGTGAGAAGCTCTGCTGTGTCTCGATGGATTAATGCAATTACTACTGTTTTCCATTCAATCACGCTTGTTTCTATTTTAAGATATTCACTCGCACTTCAACATGATGAATGTGATACTCCGTGACACTCATCACCATTCTCAACCTATGAACGCGTGCCTGACAACCACTTCCGTTCTACCTTAGATTGAGTGTGTATTTCTTTGGTTCTTGGCTCATACGTTTGATTGCATCTCCCGACAATAGAGCATTCAAATCTGTGAGATCAGAGTCTTCGTGGTATAAGCTAGAATCAATTGGCAGCATTCCTGAGATTCGGAAAGTCTAAATCGTGTCTGTGGTATTCCGAGTAGGATCCGGGAAGGGTTGACTGTGCCGAGCTTCAAACTCATGAATGCTGGGCGCAGTGACAGTGTGCAAAAGGATCAATGGATCCTATTCCAACATTAGTGAGAACCGACAGATGATTAGACATGTACATGGACCCTTTTCACTGAGAGGACGGCTAGTAGCCATTGACAACAGTGATCCACCAACATACAGCTTGCCATGGAAGGAGACCTGCGTGCGTGAAGAAGATGACAGTAGGAAAGAGAGATTCAAAAGACAGAGTATCTCCAGAACCTCAACCTGTTCTCCATTACTACATAACAAGTATTATTTATTTGATGTTAATTACTCTTCAAAACCCAACCATTTTTATTATTAATTTCCTGACTAAGAATTACAAAATAACCATAGCTTGCTTGAAGCCAACAATCTCCGTGGGATCGACCCTTACTCACGTAAGGTATTACTTGGACGACCCAGTGCACTTGCTGGTTAGTTGTGCGGAATTGCAAAAGTGTGATTGTGATTTTGTGCACTAAGTTTTTGTTGTGATTAGCGGATATTTTATACGCTTTTTGGGGGTATTTTCATATAATTTTTAGTAGGATTTAGCTACTTTTTAGTAAAGTTTTATTAATTTTTATGCAAAAAAAAATCACATTTCTGGACTTTACTATGAGTTTGTGTGTTTTTTTGTGATTTCGGGTATTTTCTGGCAGAAATTGAGTGACTTGAGCAAAAATCTGATTCAGAGGCTGAAAAAGGACTGCAGATGTTGTTAGATTCTAACTTCCATGCACTCGAAATGGATTTTATGGAGCTTCAGAAACCCAATTGGCGCGCTCTCAATTGCGTTGGAGGGTAGACTGATGACAAGTCATCTTAGCCTAGTTTCACTAGTCTTTTTCTTTTGTTTTCAATTGATTTTATGCACTTTCTTGAGCTAAAAGTAAGCCAATTGAGTAGAATTTCATGTTTCCTTTGATTCAATCAACCTGAGTGAATTCACATTGGTTGGAGCAAAAGCTTGTGCCAACGTTTGCCTCAAACTTTTTGGCAAACGTTGGCACCACACACCAACACCCTGGAGGAGAAAAGCTTGCGCCAACGTTTGCCTCAAGCTTTTTGGCAAACGTTGGCGCCACCATCAATACACCCAGGAGAGCAAAAGTTTGCGCCAACGTTTGCCTCAAACTTTTTGGCAG
>NC_029787.2:77573671-77574925 GCF_000816755.2 Arachis ipaensis
GCTGAGTAGTTTTGGAGAGCTTTTGGTTAGGAGTTATTTGGAGATTCTGAGTCTTGGGGAAGGAGAATTGAATTCTCTTCCTCTTAGTTTTCTTGCTTTCAATTTCATTTACAATTGTCTTGGATCTTGGGTTGGAGAATTGAAGGAATTCTGTTTCAATCTCATCCTGAGATCTCTCTGTTTTATTTACTGCATAATTGAATTTCAATTTCTGTTCATTGCCTCTACTTCTACTCATTCTGCAATTTACTTTTCTTTATTTCTTGCAATTGAATTCTACATTTGGATCTAGGAAGGCATTGAGATCTAGACTCGGTTATCTAGTCTCTTGGGTCCTGAGATCTGGAGTTTTCATTTTAAATTCTCTGTTTAATATTTTTCAAGTTCATTTACATTTCCGTTTTAGATCCGGTTCAATTCAATTCTTCTTCTACTTTTCAGTTTAGTGCAATTTACTCTTCCTTGTTTAAATTCTGCAAACCCACTTCCCAATTCCCTTTATAATTCAAGTAATTTACATTTCTTGCACTTTAAGATTCAGCCATTTACATTTCTTGCAATCTAAGTTTCTGCAATTTATATTACTTGTTCTTTAAGATTTAGCTTATTTACTTTCTTTGCTCTTTAATTTTCTGCAATCTACCCCTCTCCCTTTACAATTCAAGCAATTTAGTTTCTGCAATCACAAATCACCCAACCAATACTTGATTCGCTTGACTAAATCAACCACTAAACTAAAATTGCTCAATCCTTCAATCCCTGTGGGATCGACCTCACTCCCGTGAGTTATTATTACTTGATGCGACCCGGTATACTTGCCGGTGAGATTTGGGTGTTTGGAATTCATTTTCCGAAAATACTCATCAAGTTTTTGGCGCCGTTGCCGGGGATTGAAATAGATTGACAATGATTAAGTGAAGTGGAGATCTAGATCAAGCACTTTTTCTTTTTTGTTTCTCTAATTTTTGATTGACACACTAACTGTTTGAAATTTTGCTTAAGCTAACTAAAACTTCATTCTAGCAATAGATTGAAGCGTTACTGTTGGTGTTTCTTTTGTTTTGTTTGTATGTCAGGTACAGGGAGAGCCACTCCTGTTTTATCTGAAACTGACCAGAGAACTCTTAGAAGGTTAAAAAGAGCTGAAAGAGGGAAAAATATTGTTGGAGAGGAAGAATCTGAGGAAGAATATCACGAGATGGAAGGAGATCCATCTAATCCAGGAGGAGGGGTTAACAATAACCCACAACAGAG